>NW_025941771.1:0-10055 GCF_000764305.2 Hyalella azteca
TAACAAATAACTTGGAACTCCTGCTGGTCACGCTTTAGTGAGCCGGCTCGCTCCTGTGTTTCTTCGCTAAATGGACCGTGTTCGAACGAAGCCATGATATGTAGACCTCTTATTCACAATCGAGATTGATTTAATTTGAATTACCTAAATGTAAACAGATACGAGATTTGCTGTGAATCATGGCCGATCCTATTTGCATCTCGAAATGCCCCGAAACTACTGAAAATTAGCGGTCATTGAAGTAAGAAAGCTCGAAAATCGAACGCGAGCTGCAGAGTATTGCGAGTTACCTCATGACGTCCAATTGTATACACGTACATACCGTCCTGAAATGAAAAGAAATACATTTTGTGAAATCTACTGCAGATCTTGAGCGAAATTTCGTAATTGAATTCATGCCTAAAGAAAGTCTAATATCAAATTCGCATAAAAACAGACGTTCAATTAACTTTTATTTTTTATGAAATTCTTCTAATGGGATCGATGTCAGGATTTCTTGGAATGCTTTGCAAGGATTCCTTTTAATTTGAAGGGATCAGCGATAAACACGAGTGTTCGCTCCACTCCCAAATCTGTCCCAATATCTTTAGGGCATTTTTCTGCAATGAACTACGTATATTTGCTCGCATAGCCCTCTGCGTTTTTCCTTTTTATTTTGTAAAATCTTGGAAAAGCTGGTCGTTCGAGCTGTGCTGCAATTTTTATTTAGCGTTCCATTTGAAACGCCAATTTTTTGCCACAAGTTGCTGCCGTGAGCTCAGTGAGAAGAAGCATACTGTGCGTTCTCATTGGTTGTAGTATTATTTAAAAATTAAAAATGTTAAAAGTGTTAAAATGTATTATTTTACATTACTTGCTTTAACCCCGTAAATTATGAGGCAAAATTATCTGGAGTCTTTGGTGTGAATATTTTTTTCTGTATCATAGTTTACATTCTTGAAAAATGCAATACAATAAAACATCAATCATTGCAGCAAGAAAGTTTTTATGTGAGTTTATAGATAAATTTAATCTTTACAGGCAAACAGAACTTTCGTGGAAACTTAAGTGAAGAAAGATGCGACTGCAATTCTCCGATCAAAGAATAAAATTTACTTGTCAAAAGTTTATTATTGGCAAGTTTTAATTTTTATTTTAGTTTTAGTATCCGAAAACAAGTATTACCTTTCGAGAAATTAAATTCACGAAGCAACAACTTAGATTAATCAAAGGAATATGGCTACGACCTTCTGATACACTTCAATTTAATATTAATTCCTTGTGTCCTCATTGCAGTATGAGATAAATATTATTACGCTGTGAACTAAATTTTAATGTTAACTAGGAAAATGTTTTCGAATATGAAAATTCTCTGTTAAATTTGTTCGTACCGGACATCGAAACAACGCGATCGTTTGGCCAGCAGTAGAGGCAAGTGCTTCCTGGGCAAGAATATTGCTTGAGAATATAATGAAACACTTTGGCTGGGATTCAAAAATTGTCCTGTGAGTGACTTGTAAGAAATGCTGCTCGGTATGTCAGTGATGAGGAACGTAGTGTGTCTAAAGCTCGTATAGGTGCGAGTTCAAGTCCATTTTTTATTCTAAACTATAATTACATGTATGCAATATTAACACGCCAGTTGAACTGCTGTAAGTGACAAGGTTTGCATGCAAAAAGCGATTCCAAAATTAGTAATGAAAATCAATATCTTAATATCTGTAATAATTTTGAGAACAAATGCAATATACACCGAACAGGGTTTCTTTACACTACTGGATTATTTACGCTCACACGATCACGTGGAGCTATTATCTTTGTGCGCTTTGATACTTACCTCACCTAAGTCTCCCTGAAATATTTCTTAGTTTCTCCTTCATTCTCTTCTTCATGCTATACGTTTTGCTTCCGAACGCCCTGTGGCAGCATGAGCATTAAAAGCCGCTTGTCATGCCCACACTCTCGTAAATATTAATTAAACTCTGACACAAAGATCATAACTGAAAGTCTTCATAATTCTCTCCCCTTAACTGCCTACTTGTATACAGTGGGGTTGGCATGAGACAGCGTGTGTCTTGGGCTTGGGCATGGGCGGCTTGAGACAGCGGATGGTTTGGGCTTGGTTATGGGCAGCAAAACCTCCAAAAATGAGTAATTCACTATCAAAACATAAATGAAACCAAAGTTTTTATTTCGTCTAGCTTTGCGTATGCGCAATTTCTCCATGTCGACGTCGTGTTTAAAAAAAAATTTGCATGTTTTTATAGGTCCTATACATTTTATTTGTGAACTTTCGTTAATGTTTAAAATATTTTCTTCGTATAGATCTATCTTAATCAAAGCCAACGACCTATGATGGAGCATGAACAGCTGGATTGCGTTGATAATTGTCCGATATAATAGCATGCGTTCATAATCGAGGGCAGAGAACATAACTCTCAATCAATATGACTTCGCAGCATCACAATTCTTCATCTCTCATCGAACTTAAGTGATTTGGCATGCCTCTGAATATCTTTTTATTTATATAGCTCAACGCGTGTTTTTAGAGATGACNATCTTTCAAGCAATGACCTACCTCTCCGCAAATCGCATCTGGCCAAGTGTCATCTGCACCGACAGCCTGTCGTCCCTGCAGTTGCTCTCTCAACCACTTCCAACTAGCTACACGCACCTCATTGCCTCAATCCACAACCTCCTCACCCGAATACCAGCGGGAGCAGTCAAGTTCCAGTGGATTCCCAGCCACACAGGCGTGCCGGGGAACGAAGCCGCAGACAAGGTCGCCAGGAGGGCAGCCTCATCAGAGAGCATCCCGGTTGAACTTCCTCTTGACGTAACAGAACTAAAATCTATGGTCCGCCAGGAGGTCTGGCGGTTTTGGCAATCAAAATGGACCTCAGCACGCGGTCAATTTGCCTTAGGCATGACCAAACTCTCTGTCCGACCATGGTCTCTTCGCACGCTTCAGTCTCGCCGATTTGAGACTCTCTTTGCTCGCCTTCGTCTCGGAACAGCACCACTCAATAAAGCCCTCTACCAGATTCGTCAAGCTCCGTCACCACTCTGCACCTCGTGTCAAGTCGCCGAAACAACCCACCACTACCTCATTGCATGCAAAGAGTACAACGAAGCACGATCGCAGCTGCGTCGCCAGTTACAATTGCACGGAGTTCAGGTCCTCAGTCTGTACACACTATTGGGTGGAGACACTGCCAGTTCACTTGCCTGGCCTCAGACCTGCCGAGCAGTTGAGCAGTTCATCAGCGCAACACATCGCTTTGGCCAATAATTTTGAACAAGAGCAGTTCACGGAGTGAATCGTATAAAGCGTAGCATTCCGTCAACCCACCGAATAATAATAATAATAATAATAATAATTCCTGGTCTCAACGCCAGTCAGTGCGGTGTGGAGTGAAGACGCTGGTCATCGAGCTCATCGCTTAACGTAGTAAGTGCTGTCGAATATCAACCTACCAAATAAACTATCAACCAGACTAATGTAAAATAATTTCTACCATCGTAGCCCGCAATTGTGTTTATTTCATCAGTACGGATTGTTGATAAAAATTTCCACTGTTCCCTTTACCGTTTCATTGGCTACTTGTATGAATTACAAGCGGCAGTCAGTTTAATGTGAAGACCATTATTAGATTGATATGTAACCACATTAGACTCTTATTCAATGGTTACCTAAAGATTTTTGTAGTTCAAATATGCGTGACTTCAAACGTGAAGGGTACAATATAGTTCTATTCACTCCAGTATTTAAATTCTGGTAATTTAAATAAAATTAAAAGCATATTTGGTATTGTCGGGATAACCAAATGTCGTTCACTACTGTCCAATTATGAATAGTTTTCTCCAAGTAGCCAGCGGCCTTCGTGATTCATTTCGGCAATATTTGTATAGAGTGATTCATTATGAACGATTCAGTCCCATTCAATGATCGAATACTCTACCGCTTTAGTTCTCACTAAAATCGAGAATGACGTTCAGAAATGCTGTTAGTTATAAAATCGGCATGCAATTGGGACCTCTAGATTATTTAAGGGGCCTGTCTTCCACGCTAATTCAAATTGGAGCAAACGTGCAGTCGTATGTTCGTATCAATGTTTTGGTGTCATATTACCTGCCTTGAACGTAGAGAACATTCTAATGATAATTGATAAGTAGCGGAAAGTTGTTAAGCGTACGTACCGTAGCATTATAGGTAGCATAAAACTTTGATACACTTTGACGTGATCGCGACGCATAATTTTGTTCCGGAGTCGCGGAGTGTCTCTCGGTCTATTGTTATGTATGTTGGTCTCATACTGAAATACTTTCGCGTATTTCAGTATGAGAATGCTTTTCATTGCCTCGAATAGCGTATCAAGGCGGATTTTGTTGTTAGGAATTCTCAGTTAACTTTTCTAAACACTTTGAAATTCAAATACTTGTCAAACAAACTACATACTAGTAATTAATTGCGGTGAAATATGAGAGAAAGAAGTCTCTGACGAATAAATATTCGTTTCATGAAATTTCTGTTGTAGCGCCCACATGTACCTAGTATTCCGTACTATAGTTCCTACGAGTAAGTTATGTCGCTCTAGAACTAGTGACCATTGTTAGCATTGACTCGGCTCTTGTACGTTCAAGACCTGCAACTACTGTTCTCCTTGTAAGTATTGTGTAAATAGTTTCGTTAAGAGTAAGACCTTCACATATGAATATATTCTTATTGCGTTTCCGTTTTCCTGTTTAATAGTAGTGTTATTTTGTTCCAGGATGTTGCGGTCTTGTTGAAAAAAGCTCTTGATGAGTTATCTCGGCTTTCGCTTACAACAATTAGAACTGAAGATATTACTTATTATTTAATCCATATGCATGCAGCTGCGTGGAAGACTCGTTGATTTACTCGAATTCCCTCGTCCGCCAAATTCGCCCGCTTCCTTTGAAGTGCATAATTTTGGTCGGACGCGTTAACTCGAGGAATGGATTAGGCATTAGCGTTAACTTCAACAATCACTGCCAATCTGGCTGTGTTGATTTACTCCAAATAGAACATTATATGATCTGCCGCTATGTCAACAGGTTCAATGAAAACTATTTTACTATTCAAATATTCATGTTTCCTGCAATCAGTTATATGAAAATCTAAAATGGCTGGGATAACGTCAACTAATTTTTATCACACATATAAATTTAGGGAACTTGACTCAGTTGCCAATGTATAATTCTTAGCGTTGCAAGTTTGTACGTCGGTTAGCGACTGCTTCGTTATGTTGATAAATCAGTGATTAATTTAAAAAAAAACACTTTTTTTAAAGTGCTTAAAAAAATTTCCAAAACAGGCAATTAGAAGTGACTTCACTTTCTCTCATTCTACCCGTGTTTGTCTTTCAAAATACAAAAAATAAAAAAGGAAAAAATTCCATGCTGCATGCTGCAGCCTTTTTCAAACCTTGCTATTCAGCGCACCTCCTGCACAGCTATTCAGCCCTTCGCTTTCCCAGGCAACTCGTGGCTCGAGAGCCACGGCCAAGGAGGCTGTGCAAATCGTCCATCAAAACTTAGGTCGCCTAATAAACAGCAGCCGAAAGACGCAGTATGTCGCCATTAGTCTCTACGAGCCTCCTTATTGTAAACTTCCTCGAAAGTCGAAAGAAATTTGATTGTCCGACGCTTCAAAGACTGAAGAAGTATCCTATCTTAAGAATGTACGTACTTATACTTCTCATGTTTTTCAACTTTCAATGTTTGTTCAATTAGAGGAAATGAATCAGTGGGAAACTTTTTTATATGAGAATGGCTTCTGTTTGAGCAGTAAAAAATAATAGCGAAAGATAGCTAGTGAAACATAAAACATATTTTCTATGTGTTCCAGCTGTTAGCCCAACACTCGCTTTCGACACTCGACGAAAGTACTTGAAAAATTATACTCGAACGTAAATTTTTTGCTATTAATCTAAGCTTGAAAATTCGTTGAATATCATTCAAATCGGTAATTTGCATCAGAATGTTAGTATTACACAACCATCACCAACTCATACCGTCATAAATTTCTGTTATTAGTATTCCGGTATTGATATTATTAATAAAATCAATAATAATAATAATAAATTACTACTACTACTACTATTGTTATTATTATTACAATTATTGTTATTAATATTATTAATTTTATTAATAATATCATCCCTTTGTCGAGGGCCCCTCAGATATTCAGAGTTATGGCAATAACAGATAAAAACGACTATGTACAACATTCAAGTCTCAATTAAATAGCCATAGGACGTCCTTGTCGCAGCTCCTGAGTTTGTGACATATTGAAAGCCTTCCTCAATATTGCCTCGTCCATAGTCAGCCGATGCTGTGAACTTTGTTGACTGGGAGGGTAAGTGACCAGTCATTACTAGGAGGGTATTTAATTTTAATTTTTATTTTTCACCGATTTTTCCGCACAAGGAATTTATTTTTCAAACGTTATCATTATCCAGGAACCGATACTCACATCTAAACGATAATTAATTATTTCAATTCTTCTCATAAAACTCAATTGGTAAGCAAAATAATCTGTAATGACTTGATGTGGGATAAAGGAATACTCTACCTCTGTTATATGTGCATAAATTAATGGAAAATTAAATATACACAATTTCAATACAGATGAGTTTTTTGTAGTGCATTAGTTAAAATTTGTAACAAATATATTTCTTTAAGGAAAAACTTCAGAATTACTCATTACATTTAAGAAATTTTTTAATTAAATTGATTGCAGTTTCAGTCATGTCCATTTGCCAACCTTTAATCTCAGGCGCTCCGTCGTACTTCGAATTTCACTAATTTAAATGTGGCCTTTGAAGCCTTTCGCTGAGTGCCAAAATTGAAAATATTTGGTTAGGTCTTCTCTTCCGATAAATGAACAGTTCAGGAATGAATTTTACTTGAACTAAAGTTAGTTAGCAATAACGTAGAGACGAAACCAATTGCTTAAAGACTTTTAATATTTTCTGTTGAAAACTAGAAAGACGTTCTTTCTGATAACAGGAAATAATCTTAAAATGGCACGCAAAACTTAGGAAATGAAAATCACACAAACAAATTCATTGATCAGTGTTAAAATGTGCTTATCACTGGCAAATTCTACCGGAAAAGTCCTTGGATAGATTCAGGAATAAATCCGGTTTCATGATATAAATATAAGTTATAAGTATAAGTTTCATTTTCTGTTGATTACATTATCTAAATTTAGTAAAATATTCTTATGGTGACTCTTACTAATTGGCAATTTTGTTCTTCTTTTGTAATCGTCTTGACAAAGTCTTAGGAATATTCTTTTAACATTTGCCGCTGTCAAATGGATATGGTTTCTTTTCTAATAAAGATATTACACTAAAGCTTGTATTTCCACGGAAATAAATGCGGCTGAAATATTTTTAGTAAGGATTTCTGTATACTGTAGGATTTCTGGTGTAGATGCTGTCTGCGAGACTCAACGATTTCATCAGCCGGACAAGCTGGTCGAGTTCCGGTCACGAAAACGCTGTTTTAAGTAGTCTGTTTCGTTCCACTTCAGTTTAATTCTCACATGTGTGGACGCTGTAAATCCTATACGAACAAATTCTGACAATAAAACATTTTATTTACGCTAGACACGGTAACAACTTAATGGGAGCCGCCGTGGATATCCTCCTGACAGTAGTTTATTTTTTATTCGGCATCTTGAATGAGTGTGCGCAATGCTTCATGAACGACTAAATGAACAAGAGTTCACTATTATATAATACATCCAAAGTCAGATCCAGTTGAATTCGTTACTTTTAATGTAGATGAAAGCCAAATCAGAATATGATACACAGGATAAAAAAAATACCGAAATATTCATATAACAAGTTGCAGAGTTAATTTGCAGTGTTATGTTGCAAGTTTAAGTTGCAGGGTTAAGTTACAGAGTTAATTTGCAGGGTTATGTTGCAAGGTTAAGTTGCAGGGTTAAGTTGCAGGGTTAAGTTACAGAGTTGAGTTGCAGGGTTAAGTTACACGGTAAGTTGCAGGGTCAAGAGAACGTATATCATACTGCTTCCAATTATTACGCAAGTCTGGCATTCAAATTGCTCATGATTTCAAGAAGAAGCTGGACGAACTTTTGTTGAACTCTTGCGACCGCGGCTGCCGCTCGAGCGAGTGGACCGAGGCGTATTTCTTACGGAAGAAAAGTTGCCTGGACAAATGACGCTGACAGATGGCGGACATTCGAGGTAAATCGAGAGCGTGGTTCCGACGTTCCCTTCACATTTCTTGAAAAAAGTTCAAACTATTGCAGCTTATAATGAAGTCTGAAATGACTGCAAATCCAGAGCAGCTTTCGAGATTCTAGAATAGTGTAAGCTGGAGGGAAGCTAAATGAAGTCTTAAATAAACAAGCTTTCCGAAAGAAAAGAAAAATGTAAGATATTTCACCGCCGATTGCTTTGAACTTAAATTCAAGTGTGAAATTCCGTTTTGCATTATCCGGTCGTTATGAACTATCCTTATAAGTTCAGGTGGTAGTTTGAGCCTCATTTTGGTCTAATAATGCTTTTTAACTTTTGATATCAGCAACATCTAGTAAGTTTGAAATTATTTCAAGCAAGGCCGTCAGTGTAAAGTGTTCATTGAAACACTTGAGAAAGTTTTACCCCCGCTCTAAGCGACAGTATAAAGTTATCTTCTGAAAACAATATTGTGTAAGTTGAACGCACACTTGACACGCGTGAGTCAAATAAAATAATGAGTTCATTGAAGAATGCCATCAACTGCAATATCATTTTAGTGTTGTTATTCATACCCATCATTTATACCAATCAAGACGCATACATTAAAAATTCCCAAAAATTCAGGGTTAGAAACTTATAATCATCGTACAAAAGAGGAAATTTTTGGGGACGAAAATCTTATCTTAATTCTCGTCAGATCGAATACAATCTTTCTGGTAATAAGATTTTAACAAAGTTCATCAGTTAGCATGAAACAAAAGATGAATTTAGTTGAATTGCATGCGTCTTCCCTTGCAGAAAATACTTAAATATTAAATAAAAAATGTTGGATCAGTTTTCTGAATTTTGGCAGGAAAAGAACTACTTAAATTGCGCCACAAGATGAAGGCTGCTCCACAAGAGGCGACAAGGCTCACGACGTTGTCAGCTGCAGCAGCCAGGCGTTTTGCAGCAGCGCAACACAACTGCAGGGCCTTCATCCAAATGGCAGCGTATGTGCTGGGCTCGTTGAATGAATATTTACGGCCATTTTTGTTCATTGCTTTTCCAGTAGGACGCTTGGAGCACAAGGTGCGCTACGCGTTGAGAGAAAACTGAGAATGCAGCAGGATATTAATGACTGACTTTAATGAGATGAGGTGCAGGAAAAAAAATAGCTGGAGGATTATGTGATTGATAGGCACAAGGACCCTGCGGGAATTGATGGTCTCAAATATGAAGACATTGAGGATACAAGACGAAAGGTTAATTGAGATATAATTTATGGTTCTTAACTTCCTATAAATATGTTATGAAAGTTACAGTTTTATTTAACAGATGGCAGAGAAGACCCGGCAATAATTCGATAGAAAATTATTATAGATCAGTAAGTCTCCACGAAATATTTGTTTGTCAAACTTAATGATAGAATTAGCTAGGTCACAATTTTGCTTCAAGTAAAATATGTATCATATAAGCCATACTTCATAATAGAAAAGAAAAAAAAAGAATTTCGCTTGTATAAATTTCACAATTTTTCATGAGGATGCGATATTGGTTGACTATTCAATTGAAGCCCCATAAAGGTCGTAAAAGATTTCTTAACCATTTTTGTGAGTTCTGAAGCATAATAAATTGTTTGCTTGTTCAATAAACGCAAAAAGTTTCCCAGAAAACTCATAAGTGGAGAGTTAGCTCGACTCAAATTTCCTTGTTAACGTAGGCAAGGCAGGCGGTCGTGGTCTCCAGTGTCGGCAGCCGTGGTCTCCAGGTGCCGTAATAAACGCTGTACGATGCCATAACGTAGTAATTTTACGGGACTTGGGTTTTGTTTACAAAAATTCATTAGAAACG
>NW_025941772.1:0-5035 GCF_000764305.2 Hyalella azteca
ACTCGGATTTCTGTGA
This sequence comes from Hyalella azteca, assembly GCF_000764305.2. Classification (NCBI taxonomy): domain Eukaryota; kingdom Metazoa; phylum Arthropoda; class Malacostraca; order Amphipoda; family Hyalellidae; genus Hyalella; species Hyalella azteca. Next base: position 17 of record NW_025941772.1, read on the forward strand.
ACGCGGATACTAAACAATATTAAAACTAACGCTAATGCTGGGATTCATCCCTGCACATTTTCGCTTCGTTCAAAGTGTTGAACTAGTAGCTATAATCTTAACGAACGCACCCCACGGACGCCAGCCTCCTACTGAGTACTGACTACTGACACGGTGATGCGGTTGCGGCCACTGAACGTTCTGACGTCCAGTCCCAGACACTCGCAGATGGGTAGTTGAGCTTGTAAACAGTAAAACAGTAAAGATTTCTGTCAGACCGTAAGCACATTGAATCTTATATTAAAATCATTTATTCAATGGGAGTATGGCAAATAATTACTCAAAGAACCAGATTATGAAGGCATTTTGAGAAATCTACTGGCCACTGAACGTTCTGAACGGCCACCGAACGTTCCGACCATGCGGGTACTCGCTGTCGTCAACTTGACGACAGCGTGACGTCACATCACGCGTGCTGCCCGCGACTATTTTGTGAAAAACCTAGGTTATACCTCGGAAAAAACATAATTGAGAAATCTGCGGCTCACTGAAATCTGCGGCATTTTGAGAAATCTGAGGCCACTGAACGTTCTGAACTGCCACCGAACGTTCTGACCGTGCGGGTACTCGCTGTCGTCGGCGACGGCAGCGTGACGTCACATCACGCCACTTCAGTGACGTCACATCACGTGTGCTGCCAGCGACTATTTTGTGAAAAACCTAGGTTATACCTCGAGAAAAAAACAGAATTGAATGAAAAAACCTAGATTTCTGACATGTAATTTCATAGTAATAAATTCTTATTGTTCACATAGGAGTTTGAATATATAGGGATTGTGACGAACTGGTCTTAAATTCCCGAATAGCCAATTGAGCCACCTTAAAAATTCGGGTGGTCTTAATATACCTGAATCAAAGCGATTTGATGAAGGTTTGAATGAATGAATCTTAGGGTTTCCTTTAAATAAATTGAAAGTGAAAATCGTTCTGAAGTTTGTAACCTCATTAAGTCTGAAATTTATTTTACCATTAATTTGGTTTAATAAAACAACACGGTATCGATTGCTCCAATGTATGGGAAATTAACCAAGATATTTTCAAGAACTAATTTGATCATGAACACTCATTGAGCAATAATGTACAAGCCTCTAATAAGACACTACATTCTATAGAGAGGATAGAATTCAAGCATGGTTGAACTTGAAATAGTATAGTGCAGCCATGANCTATAGATATGCTGGTGCCTCCAATGGACGTCGCTCGGGCAATGTCCTCATTGTGAGTATGGTGAGTATATATATATATTTATAAGTTGAACTTTACCGGACTATGATTATTTTCAGAGTTTTCGAGCTTTAAATTTTCGAGCTCGCTGTTTTTAATTTAAATTGTCGTAGAAATAATTTTCCTCTGTATCTTACAGTAATAGCTTCATCATTTGCTGAAACGACAGTAGCACAAATCAAGGGTATTGATACAATTTGAAATCCAAGCAGAATAGCAACAGCCCCGCATCCACCCCAAAATCTATTGCCAGCAAGCGGATTAGCTGTAATTTTAGGAGAAAATTGAAGAGGCCATAGATAATATGTATGGAGAAAAAGAACTCAAAATATACAACTGAAGAACATGAGAAATTTACAACACATTGAATAAATTCAACTCACCAATGAAATAATCATTTTGTGTTGAACTCTTCGAGACGTTCAGTTAAAAAAATATAATTATCAATTGATCGCAGCTGATGAAACACCGTGAGTATAAGTTCAAAAATTTTCAATTCACTCGTTTAGAAACCAAATTAGAAGAATGAACTAGTTACGATGGATCATTCACAGTTATTATAAATACAGCTGTAAAAAAAAAAAGAGCCGCAATAAGTAACGGCATTTCTGTTCTGCGAGCGCTGTCCCATGATCGACACTCGCAGATCGGTCAATAAAAGTCAATAAAAACAGGAGTAATTCTACTCCTAATATTGAGTTCATCTTCACATGACGTTCTCTGCAAACAGAGTTGCACCAGAAGGCAGAACTTGTATTAGTCTTAATGGTAATTCCTCTGAACGTTAGTCGGCAACGACTGAGCAATTTAAGGAAACTTGAAGAATTTATTCGGATTTTTACCTAGGCAAAAGTAGTCTTAGAACTACCTAGGTATGACACAACATGAAAGAAATATTTTTGGCAAGGAAACGTTTGTAATCCTGACTGGCGAGGAAATCCGGTCAGGATTACAAACTGCCTAGTCTTGTTAAGTTACGCAAAAGTAAATTTAAAATAGCAATTAATTCAAAATTCATAGGCAATTAGATTCATTTGCACAATCACGTTTTTTTTCGCCGTTCTGTGCATCTCTAGAGTGACGTCACTATGGGCACCTTGTATTAGTTCAACACCATGGTTTGTACTGTATAACTGTGACCGGAACATTTCATTGCCACAAATTTTTCTTTCATGTTTTGTCATACCTAGGTAGCTAGTTCTATAAGACTACTTTTGCCTAGGTAGAAATCCGAATAAATTCTTCAAGTTCCTTAAATTGCCCAGTTGTTACCGACTAACGTTCAGAGGAATTTTCATTAAGACTAATATAAGTTCCGCATTCTGATGCAACTCTGTTTTGCAGAGCATGTCATGTGAAGATGGACTCAATATTAGGAGTGGAATTACTAAGTCCGACTTTTATTGACCTATCTGCGAGTGTTGGGACAGCGCTCGCCGGACAGTTCTTATATTTTGCTTTTCCTACATGTTACATTGATTTTTTTGTCCCTTTAATAATTAAAGGACGCCCTCGATGCTTCCCATAGTAACTCGGATTTCTGTGAACGCGGATACTAAACAATATTAAAACGCTAATGCTGGGATTCATCTCTGCACATTTTCTCTTCGTTCCAAGTGTTGAACCCCGCAGGAGCTATATTCTTCACGAACGCACCCTATGAACGCCAGCTTCGTACTGACACGGTGGTGCGGCTGCGGCCACTGAATCCAGCAGACGTGCGGGTACTCGCTGTCGTCGGCGACGGCAGCGTGACGTCACATCATGCCACTTCAGTGACGTCACATCACGCGTGCTGCCAGCAACTATTTTGTAAAAACCTAGCTTATACCTCGGAAAAAACTAGAATTGAATGAAAAACCTAGATTTCTGATATGTAATTTCATAGTAATAAATTCTTATTGTTCACATAGGAGTTTGGATATAAAGGGATTGTGACGATCTGGTCTTAAATTCCCGAATAGCCAATTGCGTCACCTTAAAAGTTCGGATGGTCTTAATATACCTGAATCAAAGCGATTTGATGAAGGTTTGAATGAATGAATCTTAGGGTTTCCTTTAAATAAATTGAAAGTGAAAATCGTTCTGAAGTTTATGACTTCATCAAGTCTGAAATTTATTTTACCATTAATTTGGTTCAATAAAACAACACGATATCGATTGCTCCAATGTATGGTAAATTAACCAAGATATTTTCAAGAACTAATTTGATCATGAACACTCATTGAGCAATAATGTATGCGCCTCTAATAAGACACTACATTATTCGAAAACGAATTATTCATTATTATTCGAAAACGAATTATTCATTATTATTCGAAAACGAATTTAATATTCAAATTCGTATTTATTATTCGAATTCTAATTTAGTATCCTAATTTGAGTTCAATATTCGAATTCAAATTTAATATTCGACTTCAATATTCGAGAAGGCGATTGACATTTGACAGTAGTTTGGTGGCTAAGAGATTTATTCCGGAAAGTTTTTATTTTTGTAACAAAATATTTTTGTATTGATATATCAATATAAATTTTTATCCTCTAAGTCTAATTCAGGGTTTTGAAACTGCTAAACTGAAACTCGTGAAATTATAAGAACTTTTTGCCGCCGCTTTCACTGCACACGCTTCCTAAGCGATGTTAAGTTTGGGAGAACTTTCGAGTTGAATTTAAGAAGGTATTAATACTAATTCGATTTTAGAAACAGCTGAACTGATACTCGTGAATTATGGCAGACATTTAAAGCTTTAAAGTGACGCAATTTATTGCAATCATATATTGCTGGGTTGCATAAAAAATGACGTGTCTTTTTAACAGTAAGCACTTAATTGTTAGCACTTGTAAGCAGATGTAAGCACATGTGAGCACTTGTAAGCACATGTGAGCACTTGTAAGCACTTATAAGCACTTGTAAGCACATGTGAGCACTTGTAAGCACATGTGAGCACTTGTAAGACGTGTATCTAAGCGCAAGTATTAAAGATAGGTAAGACGACGGAGCTTGTCTAGAGTTTGCTGGCTCTACGATAACTGCCTATTAGACTGAGACTGCCGCGTATATAAACTCACCGAGCTTATATACGCGGTGACCCGCGAATAGTGACGTCGTCGTCACAGAAGGTGACGTAATAGTTACTATACCCAATAGTATCACCTTAAAAGCTGATGGTCTTAATGCCACGCCCACCAGTGACCGGAAGTTAAAGGATACTTCCCTATTGGCTTGCTTAGCAACAGCTCGAACTGAACGTATTGATGATAACTCAAACAAGTTTATTCAATATGTTTATGGGATATAAGCAGCAAATTGAAACGAAGTAAATCAAAACTGACGACTTTACAGAGATGTGAAATAAGTACTTAACGAATTAACAAGTTGAATGCGGAGAGAGCTAATGTATGCGGAGAGCGAAAATGCGAAGAGAGAGCTAGAGCATTGAGGTCTGAGTATAACGCACGATCCTACAACAGAAAACTCAAGTAAATACCTACACACAACAAATTATTATAATCACAAAAATCACGATATTTCACCAAGTAATTAAATTCAAATTTCACCACTACATATATACATTTTTCACCACTATATATATACATTTTCAGAGTTTTCAAGCTTTAAATTTTTGAGCTCGCTGCTTTTAATTTAAATTTGTCGTAGAAATAATTCTCCTCTGCATCTTACAGTAATTGCTTCATCTTTTGCTGAAACGACAGTAGCACAAATCAAGGGTATTGATACAATTTGAAATCCAAGCA
>NW_025941773.1:0-780 GCF_000764305.2 Hyalella azteca
GTTAGTAGGCTAATTGCAACATAAAAAATAACACCTCAAAAAAGACAAAAAAGCTGAAAAAATAAAAAAAATCAAATAAATAAAAAAAAATCATGAAAAAATAAAAAAATCATTGATTTTCAATTTTTTTTATTTTTTTTTTAATCAAAAAAATCGCCAACCCTGGCCTTCAGGAAGCCCATTATGATGATTTTGCCCTGAATAATCCCCTAAAATCTACATCTTTGAACTTTGATTCTCCTGAGTCCTGAGAGCCAGGGTGCAGAAGGTGGAAGCAGCGTCGCCAATATATGGGTTTTTAAGCCCAAAGCGTTGCCTACCATTTTTCAAGATGCGTCGCCGGGTAATTTTTAATGAAAAGCCATTTACGCTGAGTGATGAAAAACTATTTACAAGCCACAAACTTATTTACAAGGTTGCATGCACATGTTACCCCAAATAACTTACTTTACCATAAAAACAGTCTGATTGTACAGCAAGTGTCAAATAAATTCTAGGATTCTATTTCTATTCTATGGAACAGCTGCAATTAGAAAATCGTTGGTTTCAAATACAAATGCGGTAATAACAGCGGTATGGTAATAGGTACTTTAGATTAAGTGCATCCAAAAAAGGGTGTTTTTCTATTTAATTATATTTTTCGAGGTGTAGATAAAGAATGTGAAATCCGTTTTTGGCGGTCGCATCAGAAAACCAATATTTTTCCCCAAGGCTCTAATTCGTCAAAAAAAAATTGGGCAAAAATTGGCAAAAAACCTAACCTAACCGTGGTTGCAATGT
>NW_025941774.1:0-12671 GCF_000764305.2 Hyalella azteca
TAATGAAGAGATGTGCAAGATCAGCCGCCGTCGTGCATATTTAATGAAGAGATGTGCAACAGCTTTTTTTAAACATCGTTCAAAGGAGAACATGCGTGCTCATTAATTTATTCGGATCTTCATTTCAAGACTGCGATAAAATCGTCGACGGATTAAACGTGAGGACTGTCAATAAAAATATATTGGAAATATATATATTTTTCAGTCCATTTCCTTTGCAACAAGTCAAGTTTCATTCATTTCTGCAAAAATTTTGGAAATCCTGCAGTGACGGAGATGCACATTGAAAATAACCATGATTTATTAGCTATAATACTGAAAATAATTATTTACAAGGCGGTCTGAGCTGCATATAACACTGCCTCAGCTGTACATAAGTTGCCACATTCGCGAATGAAAAATGCCTTCGAAACAAATGTATAAAAAGATATACATGTCCTTAGATATACTCGAAATGTTAGATGATATGGGTTTAAGATTGATTTAAATTGAATGTTGATTAAACATTTTAGTTTCAATTTATAAGTAAACTTCTTGATTGAGGAGTCTCTACTTGTTGAAATTCAGAGCTGATTTGGGCATGAGAGTCCGTGAGTGAAACGTGAACTACGTAGTATGCGTGGCATGGCCATGGTACAAGAGCGTGTAAAATCGAAGTATCCTGTGAAATTGGCGAATAAATAGGGATTAATTAGTAATTTGTTGCAAAAAGCATTCATGTAATGAACTTGGACATTGAATTTTCAGACGCCTTCGAAATTTTCTTGACTTCCGATTTCAACGCGTCCCCAGTACTTATCTCTTGGTGTTAATTTTTGTAAATCCATTGACCAATATTCTGAAAAATTTTGTGATGAAATAAAGTCCTGTAATTATCTGAGGCCTCTTGCATAGTATGGGAATCACAATTTATAATTCAAAAACTCACTTAAAATTTTCAGAAGAATGCGGATCGCGCAGTAATGTGTTTGATCAACGATTTTAGAACAGAAATGATTTAAAGATGAATAACGATAACATTTATGCATTCTAATAGCGTCAACGAAATGAAGTCTAACTCGTCGGCGTAACTCGTCCCGCTTTGGTTTGAATGCACAGTAATAATCGTGAGCTTAAAGAATGCAAATCACTGTAGAAAAAGAAACGAAAACTTAGAATGATCCACTCTTGATAGGCTGACAGTTCAATGAATTGGAACACCTTATCCGGTAGCATCATAAAAAATGAAAATAAATTTCAAGAATCTTATTCAAATAAATCTAAAATTAAAGAATATTTGGGCCTACACACGAATAATATAATGTTAAAAACATCTCAAAACATCTCCGGGAACAGTTGGAAATTAATCCAATAATGCGCAACGAGTTTTTCGGTCGTTCCTGAGTGACGGATAAATGATTGTTATACGTGTAGGTTTGTATGTAGCGAATAGTTGATTGATTGGCGAATAGTTGACGAATAATTGATCGATTGCTGCGAATAATTGATCGTTTGCAGGCGGCGAATAGTCGATCGTATATATATATGGCGAATAAGTAACCATGTGCACGTGGCGAATAAGTGATCACTCGCACGTGGCGAATAGTTGATCGTATATGTATGGCGAATAATCAATCGTGTGCATGTGGCGAACAAGTGATCGGTTACATGTTGCGAACAAGTGATCGGGCGCATGTGGCGAATAAGTGATCGTTTCTTGTGAAGAAAAAAATTACCTGTATGATTGATATAGCCTGCATGTGACTGATCGTTTGCATCTGGTGAATGTCGTATGTATGTCGTTTATGTGAGGCTCCGCTAATTTTGTTTATAGAGACGCAATCTACATGTGGTGGACGACGTCTGAGTTGCCCATCCTTTAGTGCGGAATTAAGATTCGAAGTCACCATCAAAATGAGGGCACCATCACATGAGGGTAAAAAGTGCTCTTTTCTTTACATGAATTTAGAACACATTTTAAAAATCAGTATAGCACATCCAATTATTTTAATCAACGTGGAAACTATTTAGCCCTCTTTTCGATCAATATCTAGGTAATGCATTTAGATGAAAATTTATTCTCTGTTTTATCTATTCGAAATCAGTCTACGGCCTTCTACAAAAAATCCGAGCTGAGAATTAAACTTTCCTCAGTCGGACTCACAGAGCATTAATTATTGTTAGAAGAAATGCAGTAATGAAGGTTTGGTCAATGCATTTATACTCGTTCGATGTTTTATGAAACTTTGTGAAAAATTCTGCTTAAATTCCAAAATTTATGCAGAATTTTGTGTGGGTTGTTTTTAAATTTACATGCAAAGTCAATTCTACTTTAGATTAGGAAATGACGAATTCGTTGCAACTTGTCATATGAACTAAGTATTTAAATAAAAGAAAACGCCAAAAAATCCATAAGTGTCTGCAGTGAAAACTTGTCCATCATCCAACCAGCTCCATCATCAGTACAAAAACTTCATTAATACGATTTTAACCAAAATAGGACCTACAAATTGCCTAAGGAATGCAAACATATTGCATAGGTTTCAACGGTTTCAAGTGGATACGAATTCACAACATCGTTTACTCAGGTGACGTCATAGTTTAAAGAAGGTGAGAGAGTACCACGGGTAGCTATCGCTATAAAAGTTTCACCACGATGGTATGCTGCTAAAATCCACCGCAGCTATTTATAACCGTCCAATTGTCAAACTCCGAAGAAGAGGATCAACAATGATTGAACCGTAACCGATGACAAGAGCAGCCACTTAAAGTGCTACTTTCGAGGTGCTACTTCAAGATCCCGAATAACTTCATCGAACAGGAACTTTAAACGCGTGCTGCGTCTAATCTTTACCAGGACTTCTGAGTAGAAGATGAGCCAACTGCCAGAACCAAACATGATTGAGGCTGCATCTTTCCATCACAGAAGACCCGGTGCGGTACTCAATAGTAGCTCTATCGTCCCCTTAGATAATATAATTATTAGAATTGATACATGAACGTGCTTTGATGTATACAATGGCAAGTGCGGATCCTAGGCCATCAAAGTTCGTTGATGCATCATTGCAAAAAAAAACACTTTTTGTATTCTTCAAAGTTCATCTTATTACCAAATAATCTATATACTCGATGAATCGATACAGAACTTTTTTTTCACTGCGACATTGACAAATATAAACAGCAAACTGTTTAAACGTTGTTAAGGCGTCAGCAAACTTAATTTCTTTTATAAATGTTACGATCTTGTTCAGTTGGAACTAATTGATGACAGATGTTGTGCTTTGGTGAGATCTTTCAAAATAATTGGCTCCTAGCCGTGGAAAATTTAACCGATTTGCGGTAGCTATACGAAACACACACCGGTATAATTTTGTGTCAGAAACTGGCGATCATTTTCTGGATTAATAACAATTTAATAGGCTTGATGCAAATGTCAATTTTTTCAATTGAAAAGATGTGATTAAGTCGACGTAAAAACATTAGAAAAATTCAATTTTCACCAACAAATACGCAATTAAGCTTATGTTGATTGTTTCACATCTGCAAATGGATACGACATCGTTCAATGCCAGATTTTTATTATTACAACACTTCTCTTTAACTTCATTTCTGGTTTGTCTGTTTGTCTGTCTGTCCGCTACAAATCTTGTAATAAAAATTTAATACACTTCTACTTATCCTATCGATCTGAAATTTTGCACACTTGCGTAAAGTTGGAGACAATGCATGAATCAAATGACAAAATAAATAATTTTTGAATAATTTTTTTTTTCAATATTAAAAAACTGAAAAAATAATTTTGTCAGCTACAAATCTTATAATTGATATGACACACTTTTGCCTGTCCAGTAGATATGAACTTTTGCACACTTGTGTGAAGTTGGAGGCAATGCAAGAATCAATAAACAGAATAAATAATTTAGAAAAAAATTTATATATTAAAAAAATTGCAAACTTTTTTTAATATTCGTAAATAAAGTTAGAAATTTATTGTGCATCTGTAACATTGGAAACACTGGATTCTTTAGAAGTGTTGTCTTTAAAAAGTAATTTTTAAAAGTATATTATTTAAAATTAACTTTGCTTCTGAACTCAACGAGCGTCCAGTCGTGGCAGCGGCGACTTTCCTTTTGCCTGCGATAAGCAAAAGTGCCCGTTAGTATAGTTTCGATTTTAGTGTGACTGAACGTTCACATCCTTGCCCTCTATGATGTTTACATAGGGCGGAACGTCAGTCGCTAACTTAGTGATGGAATAACTTTACATGACTGATAACAAAAGGCTATATCTTCCAGTTCACCGTTGTTGTTTAAAAAGATTTGTATTCCACATAAATTATGAGGCTTTAAAGCAGGCACAAAAGAGATACAGAAGGGGGCGACAACTTTCAACCCAGTCAAGGAGAGGGCTCACTATGAGACTTACAGCCGAATCAGGATCGCAATGTATACTTGCCGCTATGAATGCTGAAGTGATTAATGTACTGATCGGCCAGCATGTCCGAAAAAATTTACAGCCAAACGACAGCAACCTCAACACTTCGCTCTGAGACGAAACTCTTGATAAAAGGTCGGAAGCACATGTCACGTAGCCGGTGTCACAACATTCCGTATCAGTATTAAATATAATTTTATCCTAACTCCAAAAAAATGAAACTAACAAAATATATTGAACGATTTTTCATTGTTCACAATTGCTTCTTCTCAAACACGAATTTTTATTGTCAGTTATTATTTTAATAGTCTCTTGATAACTGATAAAATAATCGCAACTTTACCTTATTTGAAAATATTTCGGAAAATTTAGAGCAAGATCTTGCTGCTTCTTCTCAGAAAACAAACAAATTTGTTTAAGTTGATCAGAACAATGGGATAAAATTCATTAGGTAAATAAAAGCTAAGAATATTGAGACTAGTGCAAATTGAAACTATAAATTTTTGTATAAATATATCGAAGAAATAAATGATAATTTTACTATTTTTAAATCACCATATGTAGTACAAAATACGTTGATTGAAAAAAGTATCAAAATTTTTCATATGCGAAATGAATTCGTGAAAATTTTACCATTTCGTTTGCATCAGAGAAAAATGTTACCAACACAGATGAACTTGTCACAGTTGAGATTGGCAGTCAAATTATTTGCCTCGGCCATGAAGCGCAAACTCCACTCACCTGTCTGAGGTGCCTGGGCGGCGTTCTGGAGGTGCGAATCCATTTTGCTGATTTAGGCTTCTTTTAGCGAGGCGCAAGAGCAGCAAACTGTGCAGGAAAACAAAATATATCACGTAAATTGACTGTTAGACGATTTTTTGACGATATTATAAAATTATTATGTGACGCCCTACAAAATGAGCCAAACAAACGGAAAGCCAAATTTTCAAATTTTCTGACCCAGAAGCTCCTCTTCATTAATTAAATTAAAAGTCGTAGAAATAGTAGTCAATTGTTCGTCCATCTGTCGTTCGATATCGTAACTTTTCTGTAATCATTAGTTCATATTTTGTAAAGGTAATCAAGAATAATTTCTATCTGTACGAAAATTATTCTCCGGACTGGTATGTACGAGTGGTCTAGCGTCTAGCGCCTTTTTTCACAATTGTAGAACCCAATTGTGGCTGGAATAAAACATCATTGTATATAATATATTGCAAGTTCTAGCGGAATTTACTCAAAGGTGCCTCAGTTTCAATAAACCTGGGGAAGCTCATGGACATGACATGGTCGCTGCTCTGCGAGATTTCAGTTGAGATCAGATTGCCGCGCATTGACACGTCGTGCATGGCTCATTTCTTGTCTACCGCTGATCTGGAAGAAGCGTTGACCTTTTCTCTACACTAATTGCTGTCATATACATTTGCTGCTTAGTTTAGAAAAAAGGTAAAGCAATTTCAATAAATTTATTTATGTTTAATGCTAAACACTCAACAGTACAATGAATTCGGCGTAACGCTAAATAATTTTCTGCTTGCCTCTACGACATTACGCTCTGAGTTTCAGATGGAAGTGTTGTCGCGACTTAAAAAAATCGTGTTAGGCGTCACAGTCAAATATGCTATTATATAAAATAAACTTGTCTATTTTTATCATTTTTTATTTGAGAAGCATTGATCAGAGTTGTGCCCTATCTATGTTCAGATTATTTTGCATTTACAATTATGTAGCTGAAGTACAGCATTTTATTCTTTACTGTTCGTCTTGTAGTTATTGCACGTCCATGCATTAGCCTGCTTAAATTCACACCCTAATCATTCAGATATTTCGGAAAAATATCATGCAGTGGATGCAAGGAATCGCAGTGATTTAACACATCAGGATACCTACTGGGGATGCGTTGAAGTTTAAGTTGATGTAGAGAGAAATTTTCGGATGAATTTGTTTATTTCTGACGTAAAATGTTTCATACTTCATATTTGCCACGACCAAACTAATCAATAATTGTATGAATATTACACAAGATAATGTCCTGAGCGCCATTAGGTATCACACTGGCGCAGTCAATCTTCTAATTAGAAAATACAGTATGTCACGTGGTTATGATACACCTGGAATTAGATTTAATTTACATTAAAAAAGTTCTCAATCAATTAAAAGGAACTAATGTTTTCTTTTGAACCCGGCTGAAAGATATTTAAGACTCGACAATAGGGCAATTTGTTATAATTCTTTTTAATGTATTCACAGCCAGAATAGTAGCGTGGCTAGTGAACGTGTAAACGTTAACCAACAATTGAAAAGCAAAGAAATGCTAAATCAATTCAGCATATCTTTAATGAAAGCGTTTCAGAGATCAGGTCCAACATCAGTTCGGTTTTAAATGTCAAAGAATATGAAAACCTGGTAAATTTCCTTGTCGTTTTTTGTGCCTTCAAATTCTTAATTTCCTTTCTAAAAATTTATAACAAATTGCCATATCTTCGAGTCTTAAACACTTCTGGTCACCAAATTTCTTCCTGACACCGATGTAGGAATCATTCTCTTCTCTAAATGAATTGGAGGTACAATAGAAGGTCTCCAGTATCTCGCATTTTAAATTCATTCTCGCCTCCCAGTGTCTCACCTGTCCAATCTATAGCCTTGCCGTCTTCTCTTCGTTGTCCTCATCTTGCCCTCTGAGGCGTTGCAGGTATGCCCTCAGGTGCTGACTGAAAGCTCATCTGATAGCATTCTGTAATAAATGAATTTTACAATAACACTCACCTTCACGCTGAATATAGTACCTTAGAGCGATTTAATCTGAGCATCAATTTCTTTATTGCGTCATTTTCTGCGGCAAGATCACGTCTGCTGATGAACTGTTGCTGTGCCCAATAACGCCAGAAGTTACATCAAGGTATCATGCAAGCACCAAGTCTTAATCACTTGCGTGCTATGGTCAGATCCGTCTATGCTATAATTCTTTATATATTCAGGTAGTTCAGAAATAAGGCTGGGATTTTTCTTCGGGATTGCTCCGCGTCATCTGCATTATGCATTCTTAGATAAAATGATTACGCTCTTCATTGCCGTAATTGAGCTGATCTAGAATCTTTGGTTTTGATCAGGCACAAGATGCTGCAAACTTTTGCAAGCCGCTTTTCGATGGTACTGGTACCTGATGTTCTTTCTTTCGCTACTGGCTAAAAGTTCGTCTAAAAATTTCGAATTATCTTCAGTTAATTTAATTAATTCGAGAGGATCAGTTAATTTCTCTTTCGTCATCTAACTCTGCATCGCAGTAGCGTTTTGGACCATGCGGTGCTGAACTTACACTGTCCATGATCAGTTGATTTGTCAATTTGTCCAACACTTCAAACTGAATCCCAGACCGCAATGTCGTTAAGGTAAGCAAAAAATTATTTAGCATTACTCCGAGTTTATTGTGCTGTTGAGCGTTTAGCATCAAACAGAAATAGATTTATTGAAATTATGTTTTACCTTTTTCTGCCATTCCATTAACGACTACCAATTGTTTTCCAAACTAATAGTAAATTATATTACAGCAATTAGTGCAGAGAAAAGATCAACGCTTCTTCCAGATCAGCTGTAGACAAGAAACGAGCCATGCACAATGTGATTATTTCACTCAACTCTAAAAATCATTGAAATTTACAAACTTTCAAAGCTTGCAATTAATTAGATTGTTGAATATCTTCGCGGAAGCAGTTTTAGTAGTTCTTACCGATGGCAATTAGTCAGTGTGTCTAATTCCCATTTATAAATTCATATCATCTACAACAAAGTAAGTGAGGAAGTAGAACACCGTTCTGTAGAACAATGATAATGTTTCTATGCGCGGCAATCTGATCTCAACTGAAATCTCGCAGAGCAGCGACCATGTCATCTCCATGAGCTTCCCCAGGTTTACTGAAACTGAAGCATCTTTGAGTAAATTCCGCTAGAACTTCTAGCCTGCTACATTAGATTTCTATGCTGAATCTTGATCCATTATAGGTTTCTTCCAGTCAACACATATTATCCTCGATTGAGGAGTTTAGTACACGAAGAAGAGTTACATCTATCAAAATTGTGTAAGAAAAATATTTTAGGAAATATCAGCCAAGTGCATCAACTTTTTTATCAACTTTTGGCTATTTTCAACTCTTAGACATCTAAGGTGAGGCAGCATTAAAGCAATATCAATGCCAAATCATCATAGAAGTTTTTAGGCTATGATGATTACATTAATATCAAGTGGGTCGAAAACAGTGTAAGCTCTCGAGAGGATGAAATGTTTTGCTTGGTAATGATGTAATGATTCTAGCAGAATAAATGATGATGTAAAATTCGTAGGTATAGTATTCTAACCGATTCTCTGTCTTTTATAATTTAATTGTCTGGAGCGGTTTCTATGAGCTCAATTCACAAGTGGACAAAGAGGCTAGACCGCGCAGACGTACCAGTCCGGAGAATGATTTTCGTATAGACAGATATTATGCTTATTTTCCTTAACAAAATACGAACTAATGATTACAAGAAGTTACGATCTCGAATGACAGATGGACGAAGAATTGACTACATTTTCTACGACCTGTAATTCAAGGGGAGTGTCTGGGTAAAAAAATCGAACAATTTGGCTTTCTGTTCTTTGCGCTCATTTTGTACATGATTGAATTAGTATGTAATTCAACGATGATTTTGTATAGCTGCGGAAAAGGCGCATCAAACACAACAAATCTTATGCATGAGTGTGCTTTAGTTTTTTTTTTGCGAGAGGTAGTTTCTCTTTGGTATAAAATGACAATTTAATGATAATTCCTCACAAAAAAAAACATTTAAGAAAAATTGGATTTATAGATCGCGTTAACCTGGACAACAATCTGCAAGATGGTGCCCTCAATACGAGTGTTAGGCGATGGGAAAGCTGGATGTACAGTATCGAGTAATTTTCTACCTCTTTTTTTACTATTTTTTACTAAAATTTACCTCTGTTTTTTTAAAGAAATTTTACTTATTTGTCTCTCGTTAACAATTCAAATTTCAACAATACGCCTCATAAAAATCTATCTCTTCCGATGACTTTCGAGCTAGAACATCGAGAGACATTTCCATGGTTGAATTATTAATTCAGTCATAGACATTTCATTCAATTTTTAAAGAGAATATCTAGTAACTACAATCTTTTTATGTATCTATTGTTAACATTATATATTGTAAAAACATAAGGAAACGGTGGCGGAGGGGTGGGGGAAGATGGAAAAAGTTTTCTAAAAATATTTGACGAGGGGCTTCTAGAGTCGCTAGATATTTGCATTACGAATCGAAAAATGAGTTTCTTGTTCATGTAAACGACGTAAATAAAAAAAGACAATAAATTAACAAGTCCCTCTTTCCCCGTTTTCTATGCGTTTCACGTTTTCTTTCATTTTCTCATACAATTCACACAACAAGTTCTTGTATTAGTGTTTTACATGTGTATGAAGTTTAAGAAAGGTCGGTGAGTAAAAACAAAATTTTTTCACCCAGACGGTCTCCTAAAGGAGTTTATGAATTGAGTCAATTAAGAACGGTAAGAGATGTCTATGGCTTCCGTTGTTTTTTGTAAGCTCGCTCTAACAAAAATGCAAGCTTGTACTAAATTTTCCTCGATTGCGATTTAGTAACTTCGAGTGACACGTGCTGTCCGACAGTTGATCTGGAAAAATCTCTGTGCTTCCACAGCACTAAGTCAGTTCACACAGGTTATTTACTGTAGCGTAATAATAGCAGGTAAATTGAGTGATTATGACTTTAACTGGAGCAAGGAAGGTTGCAGTATGAAAGGTTAAAAACGCTTTACATGAATTTAGCAATTTTGTGTAAAGGTTCCAATGTTACATAAGCATTTATTACGAATACTGTTAAGGCAAAATAATGATCGTGATTGACTTTACTAAAAATAACGCCGATGAAGGCTAAATTTTCATTGGTTATATCTTGTTGCTATTTAATTCGTGTTTGGAGATCTCAACACAAGTAGAATGTCACACCGTCCGCTCTTTGTCTGACGCCTGTAAGCCTATAGGCGAGGGCTCAGTTGTAGTCTACGCTCGCTGTCGTCAGGTGAGCATCGTTAGGCTGAGCACTCAGACGTGAAGCGCACGTGTTGGGTGGCCACGCGCGTGAATACAAGGCCAATTAAGAGTTTAATTTTTAATGTCCAAAGCTCATTTAACCCATTGATTGGATTTAATGTTCACTCGTTGATTTTGCTTATCATGGCCTTGCGTTTTCCTGATTTTTTTTATATTTTCTGCAAAATTTCGTCAGCGAAAAAATATGCGTAATTATTCCAGTAATATTTCTGCTTTCAAATTGTAATTTAATTAAAATTGTTCGTCACATAATACTTTTATAATATCGCAAAATCGTCTAATAGTCAATTTATGTGAAGCGCACGTGTTGGAAGCCCATGTGCGTGAACATAAATGTAATTTATAACTTATATACGCAAAATGTACAAAGTTCGAAGCTCATTTATAACATTGACACCATTTAATCTTCACTCGTTACTTTTGTTTGTCGCAGCCCTGACTTTTCCTTATTTTTTTTGTAAAATTTAATCAGCAAAAAAATATACGTAATTATTCCAACATAAGTTTCGTCTTTCAAATTGTACTCTATTAAAAATTGTTCGTCACATAATACTTTTTATAATATCGCAAAATCGTCTAATAGTCAATTCATGTGACATATTTTCATTTCCCTGCACAATTTGCTGCTCTTGCGTCTCGCTAAAAGAAGCCTAAATCAGCAAAATGGATTCGCACCTCCAGAACGCCGCCCAGGCACCTCAGACAGGTGAGTGGAGTTTGCGCTTCATGGCCGAGGCAAATAATTTGACTGCCAATCTCAACTGTGACGAGTTCATCTGTGTTGGTAACATTTTTCTCTGAAGCAAGCGAAATGGCGAAATTTTTCCTAATTCATTTTCATATTAAAAAATTTAGCTTTTTTTCAATCATAATGTATTTTGTTACTACATATGGTGATTTAAAAATAGTAAAATTTTCATTCATTTCTTCAAGATATTTATGCAAAAATACATTGTTTCAATCCGAGGTAGTCTCAATATTCTTAGCTTATATTTAGCATGAATTTTATCCCAATGTTCTGTACAACTTAAACAAATAGGTTTGTTTCTGAGAAGAAGCAGAAAGATCTTGTTCTGTATTTTCCAAAATAGCGTCATAATATGGCTAAGTTGAGGCTATTTTATCAGTTATCGAGAGACTAGTAAATTAATTAATGTCAGCAAAATTTCGTGTTCGAGAGGAAGCATATTCCTTCAATAAGTTTGCTGCTGACGTTCCGCCCTGTCTGGGCATGATAGAGGGCAAGGACGTATATGTCCAGACAGAAAAATTGAAACTATATTATTACTAACTGGAACTTGTGTTAGTTGCAGGCAAAATGGACGTCGCCCCTGCTAAGACTGGACGCTCGTTGAGTCCAGAAGCAAAGTTAATCATGAAAATTTGGTTTGCGGAGAACTTCACGCGCTATCCAAGCACTGAAGAGAAGAGGATTCTAGCGCAGGAGGCGGGGCTCAGCATGAGGCAGGTGAGACCGAAATTAAGATCACTCCTATTACAGAAATTAGTGCAAGCTAACAAATATCCTACCCGCAAAATATAGTTGTGGCACTAATCTTCAAAGAAACACGATGAAATTAAAAGAAATATTTCACACGGTGAAAATACTTGTAAGAATCATTGATCGGACGCTATTTATCGTTCATTAACATTTCCCAATATTTTAAGAGATTACACAGATAGAAATTTATTAAAGTTTGCTTGCTCTCCAGGTGAACGATTGGTTAAAAACGCGAGGCGGCGGTATGTGGAACTTCACCCGATATTAGGGCCTCGTTTAAATGATTCACTGATTAAACAGTTAATAAGGGACCAGCCTATCAACAGCAATTTGGAGATGCTGGCCGCCGTCGGTGAATGTAAGTATAACCTGCGAACTGCAAGCATAATTGCGAAAAGATTTTTATTCACCTATTATGGCCTGACGCGTTATTATTTTAAATTTAAATGGTACTGGCGTTTAATTTCAAAGTGAAGTGCTGGCAAATCGAATTTCCAATTAAGGTAAAGTAACTCTTCTTCTCTTTACTCCTCAGACGCGCAGAAGCTGTGACGAATGTGCTGCAGCCCCTCTTCTTGGCCGGCATATCTGCGGCCAACTGCAGGCCGAAAATAAGCCGCCTTCGTGTATGTATTATG
>NW_025941775.1:0-2904 GCF_000764305.2 Hyalella azteca
GGCCCAGCGCCGTGTCCTCAGCCAGCACAGCCCTGGCCACTTCTTGCAGCGCTGCACAAATTTAACCCCAATTATCAATAATAAATAACTGAGATCATGAATAATAAATAACCGCCATTATGAATAATAAATAACCTCCATTATAAATTAATAAATAACCTCAAATAACCTCAATTATGTATAATAAATAGCCTCCATTATAAATAATAAATAACCTTCATAATGAATAATAAATAACCGCCATTATCCATAATAAATAACCGCCACTATGAATAATAAATGACCTCCATTATAATAATAAATAACCTCGATTATGAATAACAATTACCGTAACCTCCATTATAATAATAAATAACCTCGATTATGAATAACAATTAACTTCAATTATGATTAACAAATAACCTCCATAATGAAAAATAAGTACCGTAACCTCCATTATAATAATAAATAACCTCAATTATGAATAATAAATAACCCCATAATGAATAATAATTAACCGCCATTATGAATGCCAATTTGAATTAGACAGTTCTTAACATCGCGATAAATTTATTACTTAAGAATAATTCCATTTATTTAAACTATTTGCAGGATTGTCATCAACTGTTCATGTGCATTCTCAATCTCTGCCACCATTAAATGTGGCCAGCTCTTCAGTTATTTTTATGGAAGAAAATAAATAAGCGCAGATAGCATTCCTTCTTTTACATGATAAATACAATCAAATCAAGCTGTAACATGAACCAAGCTATTAATTTCTATCAATGCATAATTAGGATATTAAAATTAGTAACGAGATTCTTTCATCACACCTTTCTCGACCGCCTCTTCTTTGGCGTCTAGCACCTCAGGGGTCTTTTGGCCAGAGTCAGCAGCAGCATCATCAGCAGCAACAGCGTCAGAAGCACCAACAGCAGCAGCGTCAGCAGCACCAACAGCAGCAGCATCAGCAGCAGCGATGGTTCGCTCCAGCATGAAGGCCTTCAGCAGCGCCATGGAGAAGCGCAGGCTGGGGCTGCTGAAGGTGGTGTTGCTGTAGCCCCAGTAGTTGTAACCTGGCAAACATTACAGCTTCAACAAACCAACTTCAGTTTAATGTATAATTTATGAATAAATTATAGATTAAACCAAAAACTCATCATTTTAGCTTAATGCGTTGGAAAAAAGCAGGTAAAATATAAGGTAGGGAAGTTAAGNATGTTGAATAATGTTAATATTTCAATTAAATACCTAAATGCAGGAGCACAAGACACGATATATCCATCTGATGGCCGAGGACGCGCGTAATATTGAAGGAAAATAAAGACATGCATCATGACTAATGTTAATATTTCAATTAAATACCTAAATCCTGAATCACAAGACACGATACACTCACCTGATGGCGGAGGACACAATGCAGAAATATAAAGTTAGAGTCAATTATGTTGACTAAAGACACTATTTCAATTAACTACCATAATTTAGGAGCACAAGACACGATATACCTGATGGCGGAGGTCCAGAAGGAGGCCCTGCTGACGGTGGCAAGGAGCGACGAGGCTGTGGCAGAGACGGCGTGTGTGGCGTCCAGTGTGGCGTGTAGCAGTGCCCCACCGCCTGCTGGTGTGGCGGCTGGTGCCTCGTCTACTTCACATGACGACTGAAATATATTTTATTATGTAATATTACAATAAATATACCTATACATAAAAATAAATATACGAGATACTTCTACTTCACACGACGACTGAAATATATTTTATTCTGTAATATTCCAATAAATATATATAAAAAATAAACATAAAAGATTCAAGTCAATCTAGTAAAGTGATACACAATGTTTAATATATAATTCTTCTTGTGTGTGTGCCTGCAAATAAATCGATCAATTTCGATATTTTCTTAAATTTATGTGCCGTCTGCAGGCGATGATGTGGTGACCGGAGACTCGTCTACTTCGCACGATGACTGAAATATATTTTATTATGTAATGTTCCAATAAACATATTGTTGGGGAACTATCTCTTAACAAACTGACGTCTCCCCGACATATAGCACGTGATCGTTCTTCAAGACTTTAATCAACTTTTCAAGATCAAGGATTTTCAATAAATAAGCAGTTGAAATCAAGTATAATTAAGGATGCATAAATTTCCTCTATTTCCTCTAAAATATGCCACAAATAAACATAGGAGATTCAAGTAAATCTAGGAAAGCGATATAAAATGTTTAGTATAATTGTGTATTTAATTTAATTTTTAAATTATATACACAATTTAGCAAAATTGTGTATTTAATTAAGCGTGGGCTTGCTAATCAATCGATCAATTTCGATATTTTCTTAAATTTATGTGCCGTCTGCCGGCGATGATGTGGCCACTGGTGCCTTGTCTACTTCACACGATGACTGAAATATATCTTGATGTGGTTATAAATAATATAACGCTCACTAATTACGGGGTTTTCTAGTAACGCGATATACTCGTATTCGAATGGAAGCGTAAAATATGAAATAAAGCCGTCGTAAAATGAATCGGCTGCTAATTCATAAAGATACTATATATACACTAAGAAAAATCTCCGTTAAACGGTCTGCCGATCGGCACGTGAAAAGAAACGCAGTATGACCGTTTTTATTCAAATTTAACACTTGAAACCCGTACAACGTCTGAAAAAAAACGGATGAACGGGTTAATTTCAGGTGGCGGCCGGTCACTTGGACACCGGTGAGACCGTTTTTTTACCATTTTTAGCGCATTTTCTCATTTATGGAAAAATGCACTATTGTGCTCGCCATTTCCGTCTGTCTGTCCGTCCGTCCGTGACTTCACGTTTTCGTCGACGAGAAAATGCGCTCTCTGTCACTCACTGCAGTGAGTACTGAGTAATATTTTTTATGATAAACGGTTTCTGGAAGCATGG
>NW_025941776.1:0-397 GCF_000764305.2 Hyalella azteca
TGTGCGTTTAGCGCGCTAATTTAAATCGAAGCGGACACTAAAAAATTCTGCCGATGCTATCATGAGCATAATGTCAGTCTCTATTTTTAGTTAGGCCCTGATAGGTTTCGCTTTAACAAACTTTATAGTTTATGCTATGGAAATTCGTCCCAAAAGTGTCGATATGGTACTCATCATCTCAGACAACTAGACTATCAATATCATTTTGTAACAGCACTTTTTTAGACACATACATAGCTGTATTATAAACTTTGGTGTCATCAGCAAACATGGACCACACGCTTGACGATCATTTATGAACGCAACGAATAAAACTTTACAGAGAACACTTTTTTGCAGCACGCCGCTGTGCTCTGAAACCTCGTGCCACTTTACATTCATTCTGACAGGTTGACGC
>NW_025941777.1:0-1695 GCF_000764305.2 Hyalella azteca
TTAATGAGCCCATGGGTTCAAGTTGAAGTTTTAATGAGCCCATGGGTTCAAGTTGAAGTCTTAATGACCCCATGGGCTCAAGTTGAAGTCTTAATGACCCCATGGGTTCAAATTGAAGTTTTAATGTGCCTGTGTTGAGAAATATTTGAAAGAAATAGTAATATTATTATTTAATGATTAGAAATATTAGAAGCTGTGAAAAACATCAAACTTCTTTGTTGTTCTAATTAGTAATCGAATTAATAATCGAAGAACGTATTACATGTGTATTGAATTTAATACATTAATATTTTTATATTATCCAAAATTTCACGAAATTCTGCGTAAATTCCCGAAATTACAAGCCGGCTATTTTGGGGTAAAATTTTTTCTGAAAATCCCGTTAAATTTTGCATTAATTTCTTTAATTATTCGGACCCATTTTTGCATTGACCAGTAGGTGAATTCTCGGAATTTAATTTAGTTCGCATTCACTGAAATTTCGTATCCAAAATTCCATGAAATTAAGCATTAATTTACACGAATTATAGATCGGCCATTTTGGCTTCAATTCCCTAAGTTATTAAATTCAATTTAACTCACATTAACCAAAACTATGTATCCAAAATTCCATAAATTTATAAATCAATTCCAAAATATTATTAATACTATTATTATTAATTCCCAGATGTCAGCCATTTTGGAATTTTCTATCCAAAATTTCATGAATTTCTTAATCAATTCCAAAATATTATTAATACTATTATTATTAATTCCCAGATGTCAGCCATATTGGAATTTGGTATCCAAAATTTAATGCATTTATTAATCAATTTCAAAACATTATTAAATACTATTACTATTAATTCCCAGATATCAGCCATTTTGGAATTTTGTATGCAAAATTTCATGAATTTATGAATCAATTCCAAAATATTATCAATAAAATATTATTATATATTCTCAGATGTCAGCCATTTTGTAATTTTGTATCCAAAATTTATTGAATTTATGAATCGATTCCAAAATATTATTAATTACTATTATTATTAATTCCCAGATGTCAGCCATTTTGGAATTCTGTATACAAAATTTCATGAATTTATGAATCAATTCCAAATTATTATTAAATAATTTTATTAATAATTCCCAGATGTCAGCCATTTTGGAATTGTGTATCTAAAATTCCATGAATTTCTTAATCAATTTCAAAACATTATTAATTACTATTATTACTCATTTCCCAGATGCATTTATGAATCAATTCCAAGATATTATTAATACTATTATTATTAATTCCCAGATATCAGCCATTTTGGAATTTTGTATCCAAAATTTATTGAATTTATGAATCAATTCCAAAATATTATTAAATTTTTTCGTTTTCTCTTATAAAGATATGGTGAATTTTTGTGGTATTGTTTTTGCTTTTAAATTCCTAGTTAACTTGCGATTTAAGCAAACAAGTGATTTTAATAAATATTATTACTGTCTCTTATACACATCTAGATGTGTATAAGAGACAGCCCTCACACCTTACCACAGCTAAGGGAACAGATTATTGCAGCAGAGGTTATGGCCATACCTTGCCATATGTGTGAACGTGCTGTAGGAAACTTCCGAGAACAACTCCAACAGTGTGATGCAGCTAACAAACCCCATCTTCCTGATATTGTTTTCAAAACATAAGTATTTTAAATGGTATGTTATGCTAAT
>NW_025941777.1:1893-2312 GCF_000764305.2 Hyalella azteca
AAAAAAAGTTAAGAGATCGTAAGTTCATCAGCCAATCATTGACGGGCTTTCAAGCAAAATCCACCAATCATAGACAAGTAAATAGAGCGTAGGTACTTACGTTCACTTAGCGAGTTTTGAAAGTATGGCCCCTGATGCTGAGTTGGGCCTGCATCTAAACTTTGTTAGGGTTCACATTTGATCTCCCGCTTCTTCACTCACCTTTAATCTCACCCACCCAATTTAACTCATTACATCTCTCTTACACCGACTCACTCAAAACCATTTTTTCACCTTGACTCGCTTCTTCTTTACTCACTCTGATTCACCATTTCCCTTCAATCAAGTTTGTTTGCTCATTTTTATTTCAATTTAGTCACCCTGACTCTCTACCTCTACCCTTTCTCCCCTTTTCACCCCGACTCACTACTTCGCCTTTA
>NW_025941778.1:0-1937 GCF_000764305.2 Hyalella azteca
AGAAGGAAACATCACCAGCAAGGATAATTACCAAATACTTGAGAAACCGTCGGGGCGACACGAAAATACGCACCATTAGTACATTTTTGACAGAATATGACGAACTGATGTTTAATAATATAATCAGTTTAACATCAATGAAAAATAACCCCAACGAAAGGAGAGATAAAAGTAGAAAATTTTGTATAATATTGGCAGCTTTAGTTTTTAAATTTTTGATAGCGGTGATGACATAAAAACATATTTGAAGTATTTCAGGACCTTAGTTAAGGCACTTGAAAATTTCGCAGAAGAAATTAAAATCGAATTTATCTTATCCCGCCGTAAATGACTTGCCGAATAAATTTCAAACATCGGAAAATTACTTTATTCGTTATTATTCGTCGATACTTAATATCAAACACGTGATATTAATTAAGCTGAACCACAATAGTTTGCTTATGAATGGAAAGCACTAAGCCACAGATGTAATTACCTGATGAAAGCTAAATATATTAGCTTAACAACTCTGAGAAAATTTATAAGTGCAGGGAAGTTACATCCTTAAAAATTATGGATGAATTCGATTTTTTGTTAATAGACATAATATACAATAGAAATGACACATCAGTTTCACGATTGAATATAAAAGCTGTAAAAGAAACAAATTAGGTTTAGTTTTACAAAGGAATCCAAAATCATATCAAAAACATGTGATTGTCTAATTTGAGGGGAGTTTATAATATGAATTAAATTGTCAAGAAGATAGAATTACAGAAACCGGAAAAAAACCGTAAGCGAAATCCAAATAAGGCACCGCTCATCTATCCAGTTAGATCTACTGTCTCATTATTCAAACGAATGAATAGAAGCCAAGAAACTAAAGCGAAAAAAGATAAAAAAAAACATGAACTGACGAAAAAGACTGCAGTTTCCAGAGCCAAGTCTCAGGAAAATACGAGCGGGTCTCGCTCTTGGCAGCGCCTTTGGGTGCCGCGCCAAGAACTTCCCCGGAGGGTTGCTGAGGACCCGCCATAGCGACCGCGTCAGGCGCCAAACCCGATGCTATTATACCACCTCCGAATCCCGCCGATTCTAAGAAAACGTTATCTGCCACGAGCAGGTGACAGTGAGCATGTTAAACACTAAACTATTGAAGGTGACATGAAAACGAATATTACCTATTAAGCTGCAATTTATAGGCCTTTCACTCGATTGCTGTGAAGAACATGACACAATCAAACCAGCATTTTGACCTTCTCTAACATGGTTCGTTGGGTAAATACGAATAAAACCGTACACACAATGGATAAAAAATTGGCGTCTACCTGTTTCGTATAGAATACGTTTAAATCTTAGCTACTTTTGATTGGAAAACACTGCAATCGAGCACCACCAAAAATACATGAATAATTCCTTACCAAGAGGAACTGAAAAGCGGCTTCTGAGGTATGAGCAAAGATGAGGTCACTTCAAAGAGGAACGAGGTCTGCGTTATGACGAACGCGACCAAGGAGGAGTGGAAGGAAGAAGCCGTATAGAGCAGACATGTATGGCTTTTGTCCTCATCATGCAAAATTAATTATTGATTATCGCACAGTTAGTATAAGCATATTTTTAGAAACCAGAAACTATAACGTTGCATTCGCTCCACGAACATTGTACAATATCTTTGATAATATTTTGTTCAAAATCGTTCCGATTGTTAGCGTTCAGCACACGATGTCATAGGCATAGGATAAATACTGTTGCAAGATAAGTTATTTGCAGCCAAATGTAAATCAGCTGCATGCATTGTATTAATGAAATTTACACTTTTTTGGCTCTATTGTGAAAATACCAAACAACATCAGAATCTTCAAAAAATGGATCAATCGGCCATTGATAATTCAAAATTCAAGAGCTGTGTTCAAAATTAAACCTTAATTATGCGTCACATAAATTTCTTTCAGACGCAC
>NW_025941779.1:0-13748 GCF_000764305.2 Hyalella azteca
GATATACAAGAACAGTATTTGTTGAAGCGCTACTCCATCTCATTTGTTATTAAACAAAAGAATTGCGTTGAGACTGTTGTCGAATTTGTTAGCTATTTGAGTTAAAAAATATTTTCTTTTGAAGCTCTCTTCACTATCTTATTATGTTGATAAAAAGTATTAATGTGATGAAAATCTTTTCAAGTTCATGGTATTCATTGTTTGCTGCGACAAGTTTCATTGAACCAATGATAGAATTTTCCCTAAAATTCACCTAGGCGCATAAGTAATTAAAAGCAGATTGAAGAGGTTAAAACATTCATAACTCATTTTGAATGTTCATATAGAGTTTACCGAGAATTTCATATTGGTTCATTTGATGTTTAATTTACCTGGACTCTGGTGAAGGAGGTTCGGGGCTTCTTGCGTTTGGGGGGCGTGCGGGACTGGTAAGGGTGGCCGATGCGACGCGGGAACCCAAAGGGACCTGCAAGGACCAGAGCTGTTCATTAATGGAAGCAAGAACACTTGATGAACACGAGGGGATCGCTCGCCGGCAACACTCACACTGAATCTTAGAGCAGCCAAACAAAGTCTCTTAGCAGCTATGGAGTTTCAGAATTATTGATGGCGTGTATCGTCCCTAACTGCACACACGCAGGTCGTGTGATGCCAAAATGCTGTTTGACGGAAACGGCCGCCCGGATAAACGGTAACTGACATCTCATAAATTGTATTCAATCATGTTAATGAATACAACTAAAAATTTTAATATGTATAGCATAGGTCCTTGTAGGCTTGTTTCGAAGAAATTAAAGTGGAGCACTTGCTTTTGAAGGGCTTCAATGGCATCTGTACGACTTGTAAATTTTATATAATATTTCATCGTGCGTTCGTATTTTAATTCTCATCTTGGAAGTCGTAGCAGTTGAATCAATGAGCGTGGTTTCCCTTAAAACTTTATAATCATAGTTAAATTTTCGATCATAGCAAACGCATTGAACTATAAAACTTTATATATTCACATTGAAATCAAATATCTTTCGAGTGAAAATATTTGATCGAGTGAAGTTTCACTTCACTCGAAAAACGTTCCATGTGTTTGTTCCAGGCTCAAGCCTTTAATGCAGGAAAATTCATACCCGTCGTGAGTAACGATCGAGGGTATATGAGAAGGACTTATAGTGCGTCGCTGCGTCCCCATATAAATTTTGCCCCTATATATATATATATAGCTAAGCAGCACGAAATTCCTCATTTCAGCCATCATATACACAGCAGCCGGCACATTCACTATAGCTGCAGGTGTGGGGAGAGGAGAATCAGCTCCTCCAGTGCCATATTTTATACTGGAACTCTTCAATTTGGAAGTTTTACATCACGAGTGTTTTTAGTAAAGACTATTTGAAATGTTGCTCAATTAATAAAATATGCTATTATTTTCACCATGTTTCTTCTGATTTTGCAACGTTGACTCTATTATTAGCGGATTCAACGTGAGTAAAGCTTACGAGGCGGTGCACTTATATAGAATCAGTGAGAATAATAATACTTAAGCCTACAGATACTCTTTATTGCCATTAATAAAATAACTTTAGATTTCGAAAGCAATTTGCGGTTACTGGAGGTTCGAGGCCGGGCTCAAAAAAGTGCTTATCAATTAAAAATTAAAGCTCAGTTGAGAACAAATAAATCTCGCCTCGTACACTTGCCTGCCATGGGAGCCAGAGTTGAGAGGTGGTGCGCCATGGCTGCCGTGCGCTCCAGGGGAGTGAGCCCTGCGAACCATGGGAGCGTAGACCCCCCCATCGAAGATACAAGGGATCCCCCAAGGGGAGGTCGCTGTGCAGGAACTCTGATAACACTTCCTGGGCCTCCCATTAGCCCACTTCCTAGCCCGTGGGCACCAAGTCCTCCCAAGTGGGGCAAGAGACCCTGAAGATGTGGTAGAAGTCCTGCAGCGAAGGGCATGTGTGTGTAAGAGTACGGCTGGAAACGTCCGTTTTGGTCCTCATCGTCGCCGTTGCTCTCATCATCTGGCCGATCATGGTCGTCTTCTTCGTCTTCTTCAGCAGCGATACCTTCATCTTCAGCGGCCGCTTCACCTTCACTTTCACTGTGGTTTTGCTGGTCATCCTGAAGCAGTTCCCTGTCCCTCCTAACCGTAAGCTCCTGGCCCAAAAGCTTCTCTCTTTGCCGGTCCCGATCGCGGTCTAGCAACCCACGGTTCCGATCCAAGATTTCCCGATCGAGGATGTCCCGATCCAGCATGTTCGAGCTCCGTTCCAGAAGCCCTCTGTTGCGGTCCAGGATACCACGATCACGATCTAAAAACTCACGATTTTTCTCAAGAAAGTCTCGGTCCAGCAACTTTCGGTCACGGTCGAGAAGTTCTCTATCTCTTATAAGAAGGTCCTGCTCTCTGCTGAGAACACCTCGATCTCTGTCGAGAAGATCCCTGGCGGCTCCCAGGTGGGATGAAAGGGACGTAGAAAGAAGGGACGAAATGCTGAAGGGGAGTCGAGGCACTTGATCCCCTCGCCTGAGGTCGAGAGGCGAGGGGCTGCGACGAGGGGAGGAAGGGGCGGGTGGCAGCGATACGAGGGAAGGTTCATCATAAGCGCCCTCGGCCATCACAGTCATGGTGTGCGCCCTACGCTGCAAAAAATAAGCTGGCCGAGGTATTCGTAAGCGAGGTGATCAACAAAATTGTTTCCAGTTGGAAATAAAAATTTTGGAGGAGCTGAAGAGCTTCGACTTGAGTCGGTCTAAACTGTTGATTCAGTTTTTTCTTGGAAACTTTTATTCTATTCAAGTTGCTGCTCTAAATTTGGTTCACTGTAATTTGCGAAATGTAAAATGTATATGTATATATTACTTAGAGCTTTTTACAAATTCAAAATAGATGAAATTGATTTGAGCACACTATTTTTGAATGGTTTTCATTTTCGTTCTCAGCTAGTTCCGTTAATTACTTTTAATCGCTCTTCTTCATTGCTCACAATTACTTTAATTGTTGCTGTGCAAGGGCGTTAGTCCACGGCAATGATTGCAAAAACGGCGTTATAGTCAGTGACAGCAAAAATATTATTGATGATAATACAATATACAATTTTTTATTCTTTATGTTATCATGATGTGTTAGGTAAAGCTCTTTTCCGAAATTCACTTCACACGTAAAAATTTAAATTTACAAAAACGTATCTATGCAAAGAACGATTGTTATTTTTCTGCTACACACTGCATTTTGAGTTCATTTTACCAACGAAAGCAGCAAGAAAAAATTCAACAAAGTTGTATTTCAGCGCATTTAATTCCAAGCGCTCTGTTTTCAACACAGCACATCTTTTTCCACATTTTCAACAGCGTGTTTTGAATTTTTGCAAAAAAGACAATTCATTTTTGGTCAAGCAATTTCAAAGTTGATATAATACATGAGAAGTATTGAGTTTTGTTCTTCTATTCATCTACAGTTAATTAATCTGCACCAGCAATTCTATGCATGCCGTATGGTGGCCTAACGAGCGCTAGCATAACATAAATGTAGTACCTGTAAGAGATAACATATCATTATAAAAAATCATGAAAACTTAACTTTTATAACTTGAAATTACAAAAAAATCTCTATTTTCAACATGAGTGACCTTGAAGGTTGAAATTTTTAATTATCACATGTGTTATTTTAAACTATAATCTTAGCGTAACATTTTTTAATGAATTCCTCTGTTGGACAAACTTCTCCGCAAAGCTTAGACGATTTTCTATACAAAATTAACGAACCACGTACGTTGATGTGTATTTTTGCCCCGCGTGTCATTCCTTAAAATCAAGTGGAACGCGTCATTAATCTTGAAGTGCAAGTCGTACTAGTACTTATTTGGCTTATAACGTAGAGACTTGCCCAACTACAGTACATTTTTTATTTCCGCAAGAGACGTTATTCTTCATTTTTGTGTGCCATGTTATTCTTAATTTTTTTAACCCCATGTTATTTTTCATTTCCATAATGGACGTTAATCTTCATTTTCTTAAGGCATCTTATTCATGAAATAATGCGGTCCTAGTCCATTTATTTGTACCTGCATGCATGAATTGATTGTGCTGCACGCAATTAATCCTCGTCAGCAACCCCATAAAAATTTTGTATTATCAATCACATTTTGCGTTTTGGAATTGTTGCATATTTTTTACATATATTAATTTTGCATATTTTTCCTTTTATCAGTTGGCAATATTGTCAACATCTGAGTCATTTAACCCAACTATTTAATACGCACTGACGCACATATATGTTTGAATTTCTTACTGTTTATTGACCTGCAAAAACAAAATTCATTTTAACTATCAAATTGATTTCGATGTAATAGTATTTAAATTGTTTCACTCATTCACTTGGCTGCAACACGAGTTAGAATCTTATCCTCCTTATGAGGAGGATAAGATTATCATCTCTCTAAAATTACAGAGCTACATATTTTCCACCTTAAATAGTGCAAGCTCTATAGTAGTGAATTAAAGCTACTTCTACAATCTACAGTCGTGCTCATTTGAATTGCTTATAATGAGGAATATAATACGGAAAATGTAAACATAAAATATAATAAAATGCTTATTGCGGACGTTTACTCTCGCGAGCGCCGTATTATGGATGCGCGGCGCCCCTTCCAAAATTACGCTCCGAAAAAATCTCTGATGAAAATTGTTCCGTAGCGGGGCGCTGGGAATTGTCATGAGTGATAATTTGATGAAATTAGGAAGAGAAGGAAGAGAAGAAATGGAAGAAAAGAATCAGAGTTGGAACAGTGATGATCTGCTGAATTTGGAAGAAAAACTGGAAGAAAGGATTCAGAGTTGTAATAGTGATGATCCACTGAATAATATACATATATACATATATGCAGGTTTGGTTGAAGACCAGAGCGTACTTTTTATTTACGATTTTCTTATTAAAGCTCCAGCTAGAAATTTTGTTCGGCTTATCGAAAAGAACAATAAGAAAATCGTAAATAAAAAGTACGCTCTGGTCTTCAACCAAACCTGCATAAATGAAGAACTTCTGCCTAACTACACTAATATACATATATGTAAAGCTCTTCCATAGGGGAAAATGGAAAATCCATCTCATAGGGAAAAATGGAAGAAAGTATTCAGAGTTATTATTAGTGATAATCTGATGAAATAGGAAAAGGAGAAAGGGAAGGAATAAGTAAAGGTTGCTACAAGTGATAATCCGATAAATTAAGATAAAAATAAAGGGAAGAATGGAGTGAGGGTTATTTTTAGTGACAATTCGATATAATTGAGAAGAGAAAAGGATGGTTATAGCATTCGTTAAAATTACCGTTAATCCGTTGAATCAGGGAGAGAAAAAGGAAAGATTAAAAGAAGTCAGGGATGTTATAAGTAATAACCCGATTAATTAATAAGAGAAAACAGGAGTAAGGAGACAGTGTTGTTATTAATGATAATCCGATTAATTAATAAAAGAGCGAGGGGAAGAAATGAGTCAGGATTATTTTTTGAGATACTCGGTTGAATCCGGGAGGGAAGAAAGGAGTGCATGCATGGTTCTTATTTATAATAATCGGATGAATTAATGCGGGATGGTTATTAGTAATAATCTGATGAATCAATGCAGGGTTGTTAATAATAGTAATAATATGTATTAAGAAAATAAAAGAGGGAAGAAAGGGGCCTCGTTTGTCACGAGTGCTAATTCTATGAATTAGGTAGAAAAAGAGAAGGAAGGAAGTAGTGGAAGCTAATGTTATAGGTATATAGGATATTGCAAGTATTTATAGGCTATATAGCAGGAAGTCTTGCTCATTATGTATATGGCAGTGTGGGAAATACGGACGGCATCGATGAAAGGTCATTGCAGAAGTGCCCAGAGTGTGATCAGTAACTCCTACAATAATCTAGACCAATGAGTAAAATATGTGCATGCTGCAGGTATGCGTAGGGTCAAAAATTGTTTTTGTAATATGATCATAAAATAATATTAATAACAGTATGATTAAAATAGTATAAAAAATAATTTCTTACTAAGCGGGCTGCTGGAAATTAAGGTCATCGTTATGACTGAAGGAAAAGAATATCTATATTTATATATATTTATTTGCTTGTTTGAGGTGAAATTGAATCTAGCAATTGCTCAGTGAGAATTTAAAGGTAATAAAGGTAAATAAAGGTAAATATATTGAGTGTCTTTGATACTTCAAAATTGATACATTAATTTGTGACTACTGTAGTTAGATTTTCCCAGATTAGAGGACATATTATAGGTGGCTTGCAAAACGTGAAACAAACGATACTTTTAAGGCGTTATAATAGCGCTAAGGTAATAATACAATATGAATATAGTAACAATAACATTATTTAATTATGCTAATAATGGTAAGATAACAAAATATTTCTGATAATAATACTGATAGAATGAAACCTTGGCTATAGCTATTTCATTCATAATATTCTTTAGTCATATATGGTTGAGTTGTGACATTGTTGTTGTCTTAAATTTATTTAATGTTTTATTATCATGGACAATAATTTAACTGGTTCTTATACTAACTATTAAATTAATAAACTACTAAGTATCGTTACGTATCTTCTATGAATAATTAAATATTTCAATTATCCATGCATGTATTGTAATAAACTTTCAATGTTGAATTCTAAAATACAATTAATGGAGTCAGAATTTATTTACCAGAGCTTCGTTGGCAAAATAGAGCTGTGTTAAGTTTTTAATACATATAATAACCATTTGAAATAATCACCTAGCAATTTTTATTGTATATTTGTGTATATAGGCATGTATGATCTTACATTGAAGTCAATTTTACAGTTGTCAAGAACGATATATCTGTTACCGGCTCTTTCTTTGATTCGAAATAATTTCGAATGAAGACATATTTAAATGTAATTATAGCCGAGTTTAAATTCTGTTGAAATTAGATTATCTTCTGTCAGAACGGTCATCTGTAACATATTGCATCAAAGATCCTACGTTGCTCCATTCATCATTTCAATATGTATAGGCACTTCTAATGTCCCTATATATGCTCTGATTTTTAACACAAATATTCTTTTCGTGTGTCAAAAATTCGAGTGCAAACCATAAATTTATTTACAAACTCATTTCTGGATCGATTATTATAGGTACGTTAAAATGAATGGAGAGAGTTACATTTTTATAGACAATAGTTTAAGCACGAATTATACAAATATTGTTTGAGTTGCATTCTTGATAGTAAAAGTTTGACCAGTTAAAGGTTATAAACAGCATTTGTAAAAATAAAAAAACTCTCCCGGAAACTTTCTTAAACTTCGGATAGGTGCAATTAAACGCCCATTTCTGGCATGGTGGAAATTCCAATTTGATAAGAAATTGGCAGAATTCAAATTCTGTCTCTGATAATTCGTTCGGAGAATGCTTGAAAGCCATAATGAATTGTTGTCGAGGTTGAAAATGTTATATTTTAGTGTTACAGAAGATGTTATTTTTCGACAGCTTAGTGAGTTTCTTAGTAAAAAAATTATCAATAATTTAATAAGCTATAAATTGAAAAAAAGCGAAGACACTGCATGCTTAGAAGTTGGAATCATTAAATTATAACAGTGATAATTAATATTGGTTGAGCATTCGATTTCTAGACTAATAAGCAACCTAATTACCTTAGTGTAGTTTAATTAAGTCTACTCTCGATTAAGAAGAATAAAATTTTTTAGACTGGTATTTGGGGCATGAGTTAGCAAATGATTTTAGAGAAAAAAACGTTAATCGCACATACATAATTTGAATTTTAGTTGAAAACTTCTTTCGTTTATCATTAAATATGATATTATATAAAACACCATGCAATTCTTAAATGATAATGATATTAGCATGACTTCCCGACATCTTGCCCTCTCAAAACTTTTTATAAATCACTGCATATATTGATACGCTAGAAAATAAGCGTCGCAGAGCGTCTAAGGAACCATATAAAAATTTGCGTATATTGGAAAATTAGATTCAATAAGATTAATGGGAAATCCTGTGCTTTAATTACATACCCATGCAATACATTGGAAATGACAAGTCGTCGTTGCATTTTTTAGCAATATTGAATCCAAAGGGTCAAAATTATGGACTAGCAGCCATTATTTTTCATTGCTGTATATTGAGTACTCACATTTATACTCACTAATCTACAATTAGTAGAATTATGTGCGGCTTTCAAATAATAATCAGACAAGAACACTTTCAGATCTATTTTTCAACTTTCTAACATTTAACAGGAGTGACAAATTTTATCAGTCACAAGCCAACATACTTTAACAGTTCACAATTGCTGCACAATGTTTATTAGACTTCACTGGTTATATCAACATATTCCTGGTGCACGCCGTGCTTATTTCTCTGATTCTCAATCGTTCTTGGACTTCCTTTCAGAAACGAAGCTCCTACATAGTAAGTTCACTGAATTAATTTTATTGCACAATACTTTTGATATTTTTTTGCACAATATCCATCGTGTTTTTGAAGGCCGTGAATATAATAAGCCCGATTATTACAGAAAATACGATATTAAACGCACTTTGAAGTTGCTTCGAAATTTGCTCTCCACGAGTTAGGAACATTAGTTCTGGATATTGTCAAAAAATCTATTTAAACGATCACTCAAATGAGACCACCACACCAAGGCAACTTCGGTCGAGTATCGTTTTAGGAATTCGATGCTCTGACACTCGAAGCAAATGGTGGCGAGATAGCGTGCGCTCATATCCGCACGTAAGTATAGTTACGCTTAAAAATGTTATGCGGAGAAGACGATTTTGGTGCTAAGAGGAGCGGAGCTCCCGCGGAGACGTTCTCCCTTATCGTCCATTAGGCACAATCAGAGGCGACTTATAACCAGATTTACACTCGCCACCACGACCGACGACATACAAAACCAGGTACAAATTCATCTTTCACGAGCGCCTTTAGCACCTCCTCGCTCGGCCGCTCGTCTAGAAGGGTTACCCTTAGAGTCCGCCCACCGACGCCTGTAATCCTGCCCACCCGCGGCTGTGATCCGGCCGTGCACCGTGACCACCACCAGCCGCTGCTGCTGCTGGGCCATTTATTCGAGTGCTCCTCCTTCCGTTTCCTCGAAGCCCTAGGGGGAATTTTCCTGGAGAACCTCGGGAACCGCCCAATGTACCGCCCTTGGAGTTATGGATCCCTCCCAACTTACCTGGAGACCGCCTGGTTTTATTAAAACTTCCAATTTAGGTTCGCTGTTTGGCCGCTTTTCCGCCTCTAAACACAGCGGAGCGGTTAAGCTTTGCCTCTTCGTCCGCATGACGCGCGTTCCGATACAAAGAGACCTCTTGTCTTGCCTTATCAAAATAACAACAACAAATTGCGCTCAACCTGACCAGTGTCTTCTGATAAACTTGTACTCATTTTCAAGTGCGTCGCAGAATATGACTTTTCTTCAACCTGATGGCCGGCAAATTTAAACACCGTACACGGAAGCGAACGTAACTTGATATTCCTGATGGCAGCTTAAAGCTCAATGAGGCACGGGTTGGGGCCATAGCCCCAAGCCAGCCCTGCAAATAATCCTGGGAACTGGAATTTGAGACGCGTTCAAGCTCTGCTGGCCTCTCGGATGTAGCTAGAAAACTTTAAAATCCTGAGGTGCTTTCATGGCGCAGTGACAACGCTCATTACGAACCATTAAAAATTTTAAGTAATATCATTAGTCTGCTAAATTTAAAGTTAAATGTAGAGCTGATCGATTGAAAATCTTATCGGTCATAAAACTGATCGAGGAGCATGGCAGCAATTTCAATGAAGAGTATTTTAGAGTATCCACTTCAACGCAGAGTATTATAATTTAAGAAGAGAACGATTTATTTAAATAAATGCGCGTTTTCGGAAGGATAACTGAATAATATTTGTTCAGCGTACGCAATTTCGCACCAGACCATTTGAACTGTGGATTGATATTAATCCGAAATTAAGGTATTAATTCCGAACTTTTTTCATATTAAAAAGATTATCGCACAAATTTCTCCTCATTAAATGAACTTGAAATTATCTGCAAATACTGTTTCGCACATGAGAATTATAGAAACGGCATCATTTTTCTCGAATTTTCGTCATCACCATATCATTATGAAATATAAAATGATAGAAGTATATGCATCATGTCCATCATTTGACCATTTAGCGGCTAATGTAAAACCAAACCTTCTCTTTCTGGTCATCATTAATCCAGAAAAAATTCAACAATTGGATGTTTCATATCTGGTTAACTTTCATCCCAGCGAAGTAAAAGTTAAAGTTGCAATTAAGCTCGGTGTTCTATACTGTGTTTCACCCGCTGAGCGAGCTCTGCGATCATGACTCCGGTTAGAAATTAAGATTCGTGGTTTGCATGAGCAGGTTTTTGCTCCCCAAACTCATGCTGCTAACACAGCGCCCAGTTTTTCAAGCAGAAAGTGGTACAATTAATCTCCAATTTTCTCTAAGATTTACTGGCCTGAAATTAAGATACGCGTTTCGTCTTGATTCCGTCACATGATTTCAATTTTTAACCGTTCAAATGATTTTCCCAGAATCTGAAGATTCTGAACTTATGGTAATGGACATTTTTCACATCAATACATTAATCGTTGGAATGAAGTTCTAGCACATTTTGACGGTAATTAGGTTCTTGAATGTATTTCAGGAATATCCTGACGCTAGACTCTCGGTAATTAGACGAAATAATGAAACTTTTTATGAATAATATTATACTTTCAAATTGCTCTATATATAGTGATATAAACAGTTAATCGCAAAATAATTGAAGAGTTTGACTTCATATACTTGAACTCGGCCATTTTCGGACAAGGAACCTTTCACGCCATTTATTTTCAATGCGAGATATAAAACTCGTAAACGTCGGCCCAATTAAATGATGCATGCACACGCTATATTGAAAGCCGATCTCCCTGCCATGAGTTATTATATAGTACGACCCGCACCACACTCGCAAATAGGGAGTAAAATTATTAATTTTAAATCCATAATGATTTCTGCTACGCTGCATCAAGGAAAATTGAAGTTCAGCAACTTATATAGAGCATTAACAGCCATATCAAAATTAGTGCTTGTATGCCAGCCTATATAAGCGATCGCCCTGAATTAAGCCATGCTCTGAAAAACGCCTCGGTTTGACTGCACTATAACTTGCGCCGTCGTATGTATATGCACATGCATGAACGTCGTCATTCGTAAGCTCGGCAGGAACGTTCCTGTCGCTCACAATATATGAGAGATCCCAGCGCCAGGCGTTACAGCCATAATTACCCCATGAATAATAGGTGAAAATTAGCGCCATGTGCACGAATTTATTGTGATAAAAGCGCGATGATTTGGCTTCAAGTGCTGCTTCAAAAATGGCAGCCTCGCTTAATGAATGTTATAGTCAGAGTTATTTCTTCAACATTTCCTCTGAATTATAGTGCTGAATTGCGAGGGCTTATCGTAACTCGCGAAGTTAGCTCCCATGCAGAGTGTCTGACACGACCTGATGTTTCCTGCTCCTTGATGTTGGGGTCTCACAACTGCTTTATTTATAGGCGAGGCGATGCTTTTCAGTGCCATGCTTACTAATTATACTCAGTTGGAGTGTGCGGTACATGCGACTATATATACCTTCCCATCATGCAGGCAACTGACGCTCAACCAATGTTATACCTTCCCACAAGGCAACTGACGCTGAAACGACAACAAATTAACATTAATTCAACCAAACGTTGAATCAATGTTATATATCATCCCACCTGGCAACTGACGCTGAAACGACGATAAATTAACATCATTATTTTTTATTCAACCAAACGTTAAACTCAACATTGATTAAGCAAAACGTTTAATTCAACATTGAATAAGTCAAACATTTAATTCAACATTGATTAAGCCAAAAGTTTATTTAAATATTGATTCGGCCAAACGTTTAATTCAACATTGATTCAGCCAAACGTTCAACTCAATTACATTGATTAGGCAAAACGTTTAATTCAACATTGAATAAGCCAAACATTAAATTCATCATTGATTCAACCAAACGTTTCATTCAACGTTGATTCAGCCAATTACGTTTAATTCAACGTTAATTCAACTAAACGTTTCGTTCATCGTTGATTTAACCAAACGTTCAATTCAATATTGATTCAACCAAGCGTTTAATTCAGCAATATGATTCAACGTCAGATGTCTGGGGGGAACCAATTGTTGAAACCAACGCTAGATTGCATGACCCTGATAAACGAACAACTATATATAGAGTTCATGCAATAGGGATCATGCGTGTTACCGAGAATCCTGCTCTTCGCGTTTTACGTCCTAATGAATTATATTATATGCAACGTCCTAATTATAATATATATATATATTATATATTGGGTCTTAATTATATGACAGATGGTCTAAATTAATCACCCCATGCGAACTATCTTTATTCTGATGTGAATCCAATTATTTCGTTCGTCTGTGCACAGAAGAAGAACGACATGAATAGCTGCCAATTTACAATGATCAACCTTTCAAAGTTAATGATACTGGCTTTACCTTCTAGCAGAAAGGATTTTTTATACATTTTTTAATTAGCAAAAATAATTGATAACATTATTAATTCTATTAATAATGTTAATAAGGCCTATTAATGAAATTATTAAGCCTTTAAATTAGACAATCATAAATATGTATAATATATAATGCAAATATGTATAATAATATAAAATAATAGCAAAAATAATTGATAAAATTATTAATCCTGTCCTTGAATTATTAGGCCTTTAAA
Organism: Hyalella azteca; assembly: GCF_000764305.2. Classification (NCBI taxonomy): domain Eukaryota; kingdom Metazoa; phylum Arthropoda; class Malacostraca; order Amphipoda; family Hyalellidae; genus Hyalella; species Hyalella azteca. The sequence continues at coordinate 12,807 of NW_025941779.1, forward strand.
TTAGACAGTCATAAATAGGTATAAATGTAATATATAAATATGTATAAATAGTAAATATGGCCGATTTCAACCATGTATATATAGAAGACGGCCAAACATGCGTGACATGAAGCGCAAGTTTTATTGTTTGGTTGCTTAAAAGTTAAGTTAAGTTTGCTTTGGTTGCTTAAAAGTCACAATCAAAGACTATGTTACACAACTAACAATGGTCTATAACGATGGCCTCGTTCCATATATTTGTAGATATGATTCTCGAAAGCCTTGTTCATGAGTACTGTCACAGAAATATAGCGAACCTCGAAATCGGGTCAAGGAAATACTCAAAATTTATTCAAATTTAACGAAGCCTTCGAGTTCACTGACAAGTTAATTACTCGTATTGGTCGAATGCGATCGGGGGATAATTATAAGATGAATTAATTGCATGTATAATTCATCGTTACAATACAGTGGGGGGAAATAAATATTCGTACACTTGAAAAATCGTATTTTAATGTATGTAAGTACACAAACTTAACAGGAAAAGTGATTTAAATTATGTATAGAGGCGCATTGTATTCAAAAATAGCATCAATAGAAATTAAATCTCAATGCAACAAAAATTAATGCAACATGTTAACTTCTTCGGGTCAAAAAAGTATTCGTACAAAACAACTTTTAACTAATATTTCACACCAGAACATTCCAGAATGTACTAGAAACATGTAGCACGTTCCAGTAATGTAATCAGTAACCATAGTTAACGTATTTTGCAACTACCAGATCATTCTGCAACTGCCCGTAGTACAAGAAGGTCTCAAAAATGGCTAAAGGTAAAGAACCAACAAGTTCCCAAAAACAACTAATTCTATCGCGTTGGAAGGAAGGAGAAAGTTATAGGAAGATTGCTAGCCACTTGAATGTTCCTTTTAGTACAGTTGCTTCGTTCATTGGACGCTTCAA
>NW_025941780.1:0-105304 GCF_000764305.2 Hyalella azteca
TGCCACAGTCAACTTCATCTTCGCAGTCAATGCAGTCGCAGTAGCCGTCACACTGTTGCCGTACCTGTACACACCTTCCAGTACTGCAACGCACTGCGTCTAATTTGCAGTCTCCACCTGCGCCAGGAAATGGTTCAGAAAACCATTATTTTTGTCCTAGTAAATTTCTCTTTGTCCTAGTAAATTTCTCACAGGTGTTTTTGAACCCTTAACAGCGCACTGCGTCTAATCCGCAGTATCCACCTGCGCCAGGAAATGGTTCAGAAAACCATTATTTTTGTCCTAGTAAATTTTTCACAGGTGTTTTTGAACCCTTAAAACACTAATAATAGCTTTCCGTTTTTTTTTTCTGCATCACTAGCTACCATAGTAAAATGAGACTGTCACCAATTTGTGTTCCAAAACTTTTGTTTCATGATAAATAATAAATATAAAATTTAGGAAAACTAGTCCAGTGAAGAACACATATGAAAATTATTTCTGAAATCTAGGGATGCAGGAAAATAATTTATTGATGATTGCGAATCAATCAGAAGTATTTAAAATAAACTTGATAATTCAAAATGTTGTCTATAGTTCTGATGGTCAACAATTTTTTAAAATATTTAAGTTTCTTTGCATCAATTAGCAACCGTCTCAAATATTAAACCACTCAAAGCATCGATAACACTAATAATTATAATCATTAGTATTATAATCAATTACACATATGATCAAATGCATATCAATTATACTAAAAATTATTATTATAAGCCTAAATAGCTCTAATAGCCATTGTTATGAGCATAAATAGCACTAATAACCATTAACATGAGTTACTCACAAACTGCTTCATCTGCGTGGTTGTCAGGACACTCGGGCCAGCCGTTGCACCAGAAGAAGCGGTGAAAAACACAAGTTAAAAACCGAAATCAAGTTGAGTAAAATTTGTACAAAATGTTAGATTGTTCAAAATTGTTACAGACTTGAGAGCAAGCGGCTTTCAGAGAGCGGCGATCACAGCGGCTAGGAAGAGGTAGGCGCGAGAACAAAGGCTTATTGTCCCGCGTGGGTCAGGGCGTGGGCGTTACCCTCGCGCGGCAACCCTCACTGACTCTACAGGTCCGCGTTGTTTGAAAATGAAACACTTTCACTTGTTTGGCTTGTTCATTCTATTTGCACTCACTTTTACTGACTTCACTGAACTGAACTGAAAGTTGGTTATTCTCTGGCATGGATCATAAAAAAAATGCGAAAAGAGTTCCGAAAACGGCACAGTAAAAAGTTAAAAATTTAGAAATTTGGGACCACGAGCACGAGCGTCCGCTCTCGACCACGGCTTAACGAAGACTCTTCGTCGCGAAGAGTCTTGTCGCGACTCCGGTAGATTTACCAGTTTTTGTGGCGTACCGTAGCTGCCTAATCGCGGGTCCGAGGACGGTAAGGATAAAAAAAGACGATCTTCGTTTCTTTCTTTACAATCCAGCTATCCTCTTGTCACGATGAAATCGTTTTCTTGACGACACCTTAAGATGCGCTCAATGAAACTCTTATAAAACAACATGGTACTCGACTAAGTTACTTTGGTAGGTTACTTTACGACATGAAACGATCCATGTTTTCCAATCACCTTCGTTCGCTTAAAATTTCGCAGGAGGAGCCTTTTGGATTAAATTACGTGTATTTAATTCTTTACATTTGTAAATTTAAAATTTTCCAACAAACCAAAGAAAAAATGAACAACTTTGTGTATCGCGACTTAGTTGGTTTATATGTTGGGCAATTCAAAATTAAACTGTTGAAATGTTCCAGATATATACTTTACTTCCATTAATTGTAACATATTTTATAAAAAAAATTAATAGTTTTCTCGGTGTGGAAAATCACTGCAATAACTCACTTCTAATGAAATCCAGCGTTTTACGGTTAACCTTAAAGCTTTTTAAATTGTCTCTTTTGGACAAAAATAAACTCGGAATTAAGTTGTCTTAGTCGAGTGCAAAAATTATTCAATTAAAATTTTACTAAATCCCCCTGCAATGCGTCCCTACCTTCTATCTGTTCCTATTATCAATGTTAATACCTCTAATTTATTTTCGCTTTCATTCCTTTCTTCTTTCTATGTGTTCCTACCTTGAATGTGATCCCAAGTTCGAGGTGCTTTTTCCTTTTAAAAGAATAGATTGCTTCAACCAACGGTCTACCCACCGTTGCACTGCGCCTCGTCGGAGCCGTTTACTCTCAACAATGATCTACCCACCGTCGTACTGCGCCTCGTCGGAGCCGTTTACCCCGAACAATGATCTACCCACCGTCGCACTGCGCCTCTTCGGAGCCGTTTACCCCGAACAATGATCTACCCACCGTCGCACTGCGCCTCGTCGGAGCCGTTTACCCCGAACAATGATCTACCCACCGTCGTACTGCGCCTCGTCGGAGCCGTTTACCCCGAACAATGGTCTACCCACCGTCGCACTGCGCCTCGTCGGAGCCGTTTACCCCGAACAATGGTCTACGTTCTGATGTACTGCGCCTCTTCACTGTCGTTTACCCCGAACAGTGGTCTACCCACCGTTGCACTGCGCCTCGTCGGAACCGTTTACCCCGAACAGTGGTCTACCCACCGTTGCACTGCGCCTCGTCGGAGCCGTCGATGCAGTCGTGCCGACCATCGCATATCGTGGCCGGGCGAACGCACTCCCCGTTTCGGCACCTGAATTCCTGAGCGTAACATTCTCGGTGCTCTGGAGTGAAATGTATAAAAATATAATTTTTGTGCAGGCAATAGCAAGATATGATGGCACTCGCTGCATTATTAGAATTATAATTACAAGGCTTGAGTGAGGCTCTTCTATTGCAATGGACTATTTGAGACTGTTAGAAATTAAGCGATTTTTTAATATAAATAAATTTCTTGATTTTCATGATGATGTTGAATTAATTCAAAGAAACTGAGAGTAAATACAATGCATTAATAGTTGACTGAGCTAAAATAGTAAATCCACTAGGAGTGTTCATGCTCATAAAAGCTGAAGGCTCACATCGGGTGATGCTTGTTAAAAAATTTGAAACATTCATTTAATCTCTTGAGTAGTGCCGCAATTGTAAAATTATACTAACTGAGGATGAATATTTTTTCATCAGTATTGCATGAATAATATCACATAAATACATAATAATAGTAAAATTTTTCTTTTAAACTGTGGACGTATACTTACGAACATTAAAATATAAAGTCGTTTCGACTATTTAAACGAAATCTCAAACAAAAATATGAAAAATTCTTAGAAAATTTTGCGTTTAATTTTAAAGGAATAAAGTATTGTGGCCACAAAATAGAATCTGGCTGGCTTAGTAAGTGCAAATGGGACTCGCCACAAAAGAATTTACCACTTCCTTCTGTTGCCAGCTTTTTCAACTCGAAACCGACTGGATAATGGAGATTCGTGGCAATAGCATGCAAATTCTTTGGAACAGAGCTTAACTTCGGCGAATGAACATGAAATTACGCAGAGAACTGTTGATAAATTTTATTTCTAGCATCGTGCCACTAAGGTTAGGCAGAATTCCGTCACTAGTAAACTTCTGTCAGTCATTATTTACATGAACGGGAAAGTTGCTCGAATTTCTTCGTACTAAATTGTCAATTTAAGGCTGCGCCTTACATTCCAGAGAACAACAATCATAAAATGTTAATTTACACATACTTTAATCACATCCTAACATCCTGAATACTCAAACTTTTGAAAAAATTTAATTGTTAAAAATTTACATTAGTAACTCACCACAATTTTTTTCATCTGACGCGTCACCGCAGTTGTCAACGAAATTACAAACATCTTCCTCTGGCACGCAGAAGCCGTTAGCGCACTTGAAATGGTTCAGCAAACAAGGCCAGTGTTCTGAAACAAAATGCAAACATTTTCTTCATTATTATCAAGAACGTATGAACAAGTAGAGCAATAGTTATGCATATGAATGCTAATTATCCATTCATTTATTATATAAAATGCGAACCTACTGCTACATATGAACCATGATTACGAAAAATATTTCTCCCACAGAAGCCCTCAATACTCAGTCGCCAATTTCAAATTGTTCTTCTTCTGAATTTAACGTAATTGTTTTTATAATTATGTTCGTAAGACTTCATTACCGTTATTAAAAGGAAGAATGAGTTATTATTATTTATTACAAGTTATTATTATTTAATAATATAATTTTGTACGAACGCACCGCACTGTTTCTCATCTTCGCCGTTGTTGCAGTCGGTGTTTCTGTCACATACGAGCAGCTCGTCTATGCATGAGTCATCGCACTGGAACTCGTTCTCCAGGCAGCCTGAATACCAAAACCAGATATAGAATTAAATTAACTCATTTCTCAGTTTAAACAAAACTTTGGTTCAGAAATTAGAGTTAAATGAGCTTATAAACTTGAATGAACATATTTCTCTGCACAAATATTAATAGGACCTACGTGCGTAAGTTATCATAATTTTCACACGTCATGCAGCCGATATGGCCATGAAATGTTAGCGGTAAATCAGTTTTTGTCATAATTTAATCAATAATTGTTTAAAACCTTGATGGTTTTCATAAATTAACTAGCAGATTACCCCGTCGTTGCCCAAGATCGATAATCCCTGCTTTCGTAGAATCCCGAATCAAGATAATAATGAAAATGTTAATACAACTTATTTTTCCGTAATCAAGTTACTAAAATATTATCCACAAACCCATTGTGTGACAATCAACTGACAAATCAAATGTTATTAATAAGGACATTTCGACACTCTAAATAAAGTTCAAATAGCTATCTGTTTTATTCCTTCTACTATATATGTGAGCCGATGTACCGAAAAAGATATTTTGTAAATAAAAAAAATTAATGATTTCAAAAACTAGTTTGCACCTGAATTCAAAGTAGAATCAAATTCATTGCTGATATAATTAGGAGAAATTATCATTTCTAACATTTTCAAATGAGTGTGTAGCCTCACATTAAATAATATTGGAGTAAACAATCAGGATAATAATTTGGTTCAGTTTTGTAAGTAATTTAAGTAGAATTATAGCATTTTTCATTATTTAAGGACAAAGATTCAATATACGACAATTAATTATTGATTCACAGCTGTGCCGGAGAAAACTCTTGGGCTTTGTTCACAATCGAGTAAACACTTTTTTGCATGTTAATTATTTTTTTCTATTATAAATAATTATATTTTAAATTCATAATTTACGGATATTTATTAAAAATTAATTGACATGTAGTAGCAGTTTTTTATTAAACTTTTGAATAAAAATCTATGTCTTACAGGAGTAAACACTTTTTGTATGTTAATTATTTTTTTCTTATATTAGAAATAATTATATTTTAAATTCATAATTTACAGATATATATTAAAAATTAATTGACATATAGTAGCAGTTTTTTTATTAAACTTTTGAATAAAAGTAAAAAAATGAATAAAAAATCTATGTCATACAAGAGTAAACACTTTTTTGCATGTTAATTATTATTTTTTCTGTTATTAATAATTTATATTTTAAATTCATAATTTACAGATACATATTAAAAATTATTTGACATATAATAGCAGTTTTTTTATTAAATTTTTGAATAAAAAACTATGTCTTGCAAAATCCGGAACGCTCCGTGAATATCCGATCAATCTTTCGAGGAAGCTTAACGTTGAGGCCCAGTAAATAAGCCTCGTTATATTTTATAGAAACTTTCGGGGAAACTTTACGTCACGCATAAACTTAAACTGAGTTGCAGGCTTGCATGAAAAATCGTGCTGTGAAGGGTTTGGTTTAAATTTAGATTCCCGTCAGGATAAAAACTCGGATTAAATTATCCAGGGCAAAACGCTAATATTACAATTAAAAGCTCTTCGATTAGAAGTGCTACAGAATTGCATTCTTCACAATATTATTGCTATAAGGATCCTCCGCAATAAATTCTCCCAGTACAGCAGGAAGATAAGTCCCAACTAATTTTTAAGATAATATGCTCTAAAAATATAAAAATTATCAATATAATGTTATAATGAAACGTTCACTAGAAAATTCCTCGAAGCAAGACCACCACTTGAGTATCAAGCCAGGTCAAGCAACCCGTTTTGTGCCTCCCAGTCTAGATTAGGAGACTATTAGTGGAATTTGAAAATTTGAATTTGAAAAACTTCAACATTCAAACTTTTGATGTGGAGAATAGTATTGTTGGCGATCAACCTAATGCTTCATCACGACGTCAGAAATATTCCATCATTTCCGGAAAAATTCCAATGGTGATTGAAAAAAAATGCAATGACTCAATACTACGAATCGAAAACCCGATGATACTAAGTTAACTTCTAAATGGCGGGATAGAAATGAAAACCTAATTTAAGACAAAAATGAGTATTTTTACGTTCACTTGTGATTAACACGGACATAGCTAATTTTAATCCAAGCGAAAAAGAGCACAATTCACTATTTTAAAATATAAAGGATTCTTTGATTTTAATATATTGAGTCCCACCCGAGGTCTTGCACCAAGTTTTTCATTTGTTTTCGTAAACACATAACGTTCGATAGAATTTTTCCATATGCTTGAATATTTTTATTACATTTTAAGTGTAACAAGAAATTAGAATTCGATATTGCCTCTGGCCCATGTGATGCCAAAAATAAGACAAATAAGAGATTGACAACGTGAAATTTGAGGGAAGCCTAAATTTAATATTCTATCTCAGAACCTCAGAACAACCATGCATCTCAAGGGTACTCGCTGAACAGACGCATTCCTCACAATTAAAATTCAATTCTTGAAAGGCCATCAAGAGCAAGAAAAAATGTATCAAAAAGCTCCATCAATCTTACTTTAGCAAAAAATTTTGAATACTTCAGCACTCTGTTGTTGAGCGTATTTAGAATTGATTAAATCTTGCTTCTTCAAGGCCTAGTGCATTTTGCTTTTCAAGGTTGTTACAAAGTTGGGATACGTAAAAACAGAATTTCCAAGTATCATAAAGAAGTGATCAAACGGAGCGTGTTTCATCCAACAATATGCCGACAAAGATACAAAATTTTATTCCTTTTAAAGATATTCACAACGGCTATACAAGTAGTCTGAAGCAATCATGTCAAGAGAACTTATTCATTGTGACTTTTTCCTAAGTTAATTGAGAGTCACGTTTGGAAATGCGTCTAAATATACGCTAAGCAATAAGCTGCTGCGTTCCATAGCCTGGCAAGGCCTAAATTTTCTGTATGCAAGTATGAAAGAGATTTTGGAGAATAATGAATTGGTGTCATTTATTTGACTTATGACCGACTATGACTATGACTTTGACTTATCCGTGAGTGGGCTGAATAAAGGATGGGAAATGTATCCTCAGAAATTTGAGTGAACCTAACAAAAATAAATGTTGAATGTATTTAGGTAAGGGTCGATTTAACTGAATACAAGAATTTTTTAATCACTTTGCGTGTGCAAAAATTGCGAAGATTGCTAAAAAATACAGCCCGGTGAACATTAAAACACTTTTTTAATGCATTATATATCTGATTGTTGATATCTGTATTAACTCGATGAGCATTAAGTGCCTATTATTCTACATCTAAACGTGTCACTGGGATTTCTCGTTTTTTTTAACTAATTAACCATAAAATTATACACACCTTGAGCGCAAAACTCATAATTCAGAGCGAAAATGTTTGATTAATGTTATCGTGGTGGAAAAATTGTAAATAATATTCGCTTCTTTTTATCTAAATAATTTTTAAATACATCGATTTGCTAGATTCAAATTCCAATCAAATTTATTTCCTTTTTCTTTGCTTATTTCCTCGTAAATTCAGCTCAAAGATCATGTAACTCGATTCATATCATCGTCAGCAAAACTGATAATCAAAATATCATGCTAATCAATTACTCTGCCTACAATTTAATTCCAACCTGTTTTTGGACATTAGTCCTTGCTGAAAGAAAAAATTCTCCAAAAAAACTAGTGGGGTCTTTAAAATTACCCACAATAAAGAAGCTTGACAATTTTTTCCTGTAGTGAACTGCATCGCACTCGCGAATAAGATATCAAGCCGCACTCTCACCTGCCATCTTCATTAATGGTTCCTTAGTCTGTCTTCAGTCCAGCATCACAATTTGATCCCCAATGCATGCACCAACATAGCAATACGGTGCCCTGACGCTTGCACCAACATAGCAATACGATGCCCCGACGCTTGCACCAACATCGGCATGCAGTGCCCCGACGCTTGCACCAGCATCGGCATGCGGTGCCCTGACGCTTGCACCAGCATCGGCATGCGGTGCCCTGACGCTTGCACCAACATCGGCATGCGGTACCCTGACGCTTGCACCAACATCGGCATGCGGTGCCCTGACGCTTGCACCAGATAGCTGAATCCCTCATCATCAGGGATTGCACTCCAGCTACAAGTCTCCAATTTGTCGGATTTGTTAATACTTCGAAGTTATTTCCGGAATAATATTCTGTTTTTAGTTTTACGAGTTGCATTTACCTTCTGTGTTGTTATCGATCGAAATCTCAAAACTTAAATCTTCTAATGGATTGATAAAGAATCTCGTTTTATTAAATATGTCGTTAAAATACAATATGTCTTCCTAACACATACATATCGATCTGAAAACGCTTGCGTAACACTTTTTACGGCTAATCGACACAAAAGAAACAGGATAGTAGTGAATACGATCTACTTTACGGCATTGATTTGAACTTGTATAACAGAAAAAATCCTGTCATGCTGAAATGATGCGTGTGGGCCCTATTCGAAAATATAGGTATATGTAAATCAATCAAAATCAGAACACAAATTTACCATTATATTGACTTGAGATGGTCCTGTTTACCAGGTTTTTACTCCTTAATACAGAGCTCAGCTCTCGCGTGTCGCAGCCAGGAACATTTTTTCAGGTCCTCTTCAATGAGAATAAGTCGCGGTCTCAACGTCTAGGGTCGTAAACACGGCCAAGTGACACGTGGCAGGGCACTCTTGTCCCAGGCTACGTTATTCAATTTATCTTGAGTGCGGAATAATCTTACCACACTGGACTAAAATGGCCGTCTGATGTTACATATAAGATATATTCTATCTATTAAGAACATGTAATGCGGTGATTAAATCATGTGATATTTTATACATGGCATTGCAATGAAATTATTATATTAAGAACAGTTCGGCCTCTTCTTATATAATTATTTCGACACAATTTCAACACTCTATGAATATAAATATAAATTGTGACTATGCCTAATCCTCAACTTTCAGCATTTTTATTGAAACTTTAAGAAATATATTAAATGACACCAGTTGCACTACACTAAATATAGTGCAAATAACGATTAATTTTTCATTGGCAGAACAACTTGACTACGAACATGAGCTTGATACACATTCGAATGCATCATTTTCTAATAATTTGTCAATAGTCATGATCTGATAACATTTATCCAACTCGATAGTACAGGAGAAGCTCGTCAAGTTAGCTGTAAGGTCGGTTGCATGCCAATTTGTATGCTAATGGCATGCTATACGCACCAGTGCACTACATACAAGAGAATAATGTACGTCGCATCAGCAAATTTCTGCATGAATATCAGCTGACATGCTAATTATTACCTCATGTTATTCGAACTATAATTTTCTACAACAATTTATGGAAATTTCAATATTAAAAGTATGCATTAGCTATATGGTTTTCCAGCGCATGATGTGTGCAGCTACCTAGCATATGCATGATGAGGCAAACCGGTTATGTTGTGGTCACCGTTTCGTAACTCTCCGGCATTCAATTTTCGTAAAACTACAGATATTTTCCATAATTTAGTGGCCATCTATCAAGATCACGTATCTTCTTAACGTATTGCCATTTCTTATTATATATATTTATTAACAGCGCCAAGGGTAATTGTCAGAGTAAATCAGCTGAAAACGCGTATTACTTCTTTCTCAAATTTCGTTTACGAACGGAGTTACTCTATATATAGCCACACAAATCCAGTTACATTGGGAGTTCCGTAATTATTATGATGCAAAACACTTAAACCTAACCGTCACTCAAAAAGATGCCATTATTATATTAATTATATAATAATATCAAAATGACGGTAGCAGCAATTGTTATGTTCCTGGCCGGCGTAATTTAATATCATTTTAAGTTTTGTTTGTCGCAATCTCTCCCGACAATACTACGGACCGTTCTAAACTGATGTTTAAAAGGAAAAAAAAGGGAATCTTTTTCATGAAAAGAGCACAAATTTTTATCTAATATCAACTATTCCTGAAAGAAATTTTACAGTATAACAGGTTTGAATTCATGATGGTTTGAAAGGTTGTTTGATTGTCCTGTAAAATTCATTTCCACGTATAAAAATATGAAATCCTGCTGAATTCAATATGATGAGGAATACACAAAAAGCTCCTATAGCTTGGCAGAATTATGGCATGCATAAGATAAAATTCAAATATTAAATCATTTTTTCTTGTTACCCTCACATTGAATTGAATAACCATTAATCCTATTTTAATTAGAGTTAATTCTACAACCAAATGAATAACTTTTTGAACGATTTCTTAGATTTACTGAAGTGCTATTCTAGACGCACAAATATTTATTGAGTTCAGTTCTATCGATTCAAGTCTCATTCTCGAATGACCAGAATCAAACAGACGGCAAACGTTAGCACGTTAGCAGAATCAAACCGCAAACGTCTGCCTTGCCTCAACAAAATACATGCAGAATGGTCATAAATAACTTGATGAAATCAAAATTGTTGCATTTAAAATTTCGCAACACCATGATGACTAAGATAAAACTACGATTTAGCTATATCTATAGGAAAAATACAAGAAAAACTTGGAATGTTCAATCCAAATATCAAATGATATTCTCGCTTCAATAATTCGCTTGATTTTCGATTGAATTTCCTTAGGCATTGCGTAAAAATTCTCTATTCTAGGAAATTTTTTGTTCGTCAAGGCGTGAGATATTGACTTTGATGAATCATCGGGAAAATTTTTTATTGGTTCTGCAAAGGAACGCCTATAAATAGTGTAAAAATTACATTTCAGGACCTTTTCCGTTCGTCCAAGGAAATTATTACACTCTTGAAATATTCTTACGTTTAATTTTAATGGAGATATGTTGACAATAAATTTTATACCTCCGTTATATATAATATTTTTATTGAGTAATTATTTTTTTATACGACTTTTAAATTTTTTTAATATTCGGCTTATTTTATTGCATTGGAGTAATAAAATATTTGCTTCACATGGGCAATAAAGAGACTATAACAATTAGAAAAGAGTATTTTGTAAAAGACACGTGCGCCTTAATTCAATAGAATCATTTTTCCCGCATTTCTGTGAGAATAAATGGAATCAATAATATCATATATTATTATTTATTCAGTTAATAAATTAGGATCACATCATTCCACTCAACAGGTCAGAAAAAAACGGCTGAACCTTCCCTACAGCAAATTCTCATCTCACTTTCTCTGCGTCATTCTCTTTGTTTGAATTTTTAATAATGTTACCGTAACATCTGTGCTGTAAATTGACTATTCGATAATATCAATTACATTATTCGTATTTATGCGATATTACACTCCATTTTATATATAGAACCTTAACACATCTAACAACTATATATAATTACCCTGAAAAAAGACTGTCGTTACGAAAACGCGAATAACAATGATTTATCATTAAAAATCATTTATTTACGTTGCATAATTTCGTCCTCTTATGCGTGGAAAATCTGCTTCAGAAATCTGAAGTGACTCGTGCGTTCAATCGTTGATGTAAGGAACTTTAAATTTGTATTATAAGTATATAGCCATGCAATGTTACGCGTATAGTTATATTTTCAAAGCTCTCATCAAATATTGATACTTTCCTAAGAATTATTTCTAGAAATATTTCACGTTTCACCTAAATTAAATGTTAGCAATCACTTTCGCAATGAGATTTCAAGAGCCGATCACTCTTAAATTTAAAGGATAATTTTGCATTGCTGACAGTTACGTAGGTGTTGTAGAAAAATACTTATTTTACTCCGATAACTCAACATGTACTTTTAATACTAGTAATATTATTAAAACATTATTAATACTTGAATAATATTTATTAATACTTTTAATAATCGTTGAACAGTTGAATCATTTTCATATCCTTTATCCCAATTATCCTCTTTTTCTAGACGCCAACATTTTTTTACGCCATAAAAAATTTTAAAGGAAGCCTGGTAGTGCGGAAACGTCTCATGGAAATTTAATTCCGTCTCTGAGGCTCAAGAGCTTCGATGAAGCCAGAGTCGCCAATGACAATCGCCGGTGACTTAAACTTTCATCCTTTGGACAAATTTTAAAATTCCGAAAATGAAGCAAGCAGATAAAAATTTTAGTTAATATAATATAATAAACATCGAGCCCATTAGATTTTGACTAGCCCAAAAATACAAAAAGTTTTAGCCGCACCAATTCATCAGAACACTTTTCTACACTCAATTTACTTTTAATGGTTTAGTTGTTGATTTATCTTCAAGGCCTTATGTTTAAAAGTTACCTTGAACTTTAAATTAGTTCAACTAAGGAGTAATTAGTTTAATTATCTTGTGGGTCACGTTGTTCACTCTAGAATTGTGTAATATTAATATTTTCTGGCTAGGCTTAAACTCGAAATAGCTGGAAATGCTTCAGAACGCTACAATTCATCCATGTTTCAGTTCAGGTTCTCATATTATGTATTTTAAGTTAGTATAATAAACTTCATTACTTATTTTATCATTGTTTATATGCATGTAAAACTCAATTACATTTTGATGTTCGGAAGCAGCTGATGGCAGTGATTAATTTTTTCAATTGGCAATCACGTAATCATTTTTGCAGTAACTCAGTTCACCTACTAAATACCGACAGCATAGATATTTTGTTTACGTAAGTTGGCTTGCTATTTCCCAAGTGATATGATTCGGGATATTCTAAAAGAAAATTTCAGGCCCAGTTATTCGTACCTTAAGTATTTTTCTTAAATGCGACATAAAACTGAAATTAACGTTTCGTTCCAGTGAAGATAGATTACTGCAGTTACCTCTCAATAATCCCGGAGAGGGCATAAGCTCAAACAAGTATCTGAACGAAAATTTCACCTAATTTTTATCTGGATGCTGTTAGGGACTAGTATAAATTTATTCATATTTCTTTGCAACAATTTTTCCATTTGCATTTAGATTTTCCTGTTCCACAATTTAGGTTTTGAATACTTTCAGGATTTTAGTCATTCATGTTTTAGTTACACGCTGGTAAGGACTACAGGGGCACAACGCAATTGTACAGATCTGTTTTACTGAATATATTGTGAATAATCAATGTTTTATATGAACTGAAATCCTTTCACGACCGTATCGTGATACAATAATAAAGAGGTAGTACCCCAGCAATGCATATATTTGAATTTCATTTCCTTCTACCTATCAAACGCAACGTTCGCGGTCAGCAGTGCACAATTGAATGCGAGGTGAGATTGGCGTCCAAAAGCAACAGAAGTAACGTGCTCCACGAGGGGACTTTACTGTTGTCGCAAGAAGCAAAACCCGAGGTTTTTATGGAGCACTCGCCCACTCCAAACTCTAATTCCGTGCTCTAAAATTACTCTGTTTAGTCTCGTCGTGCCTTTACGAGTGTCAACATCACAGTTTTTAGTGTCACAGAAGCATGAGACCACGCAGTTAGCCTCCTCTAGGTATTGATTAACTGACACCACATTATCTCGTTAAAATTTCTAGTGCTTTACGATCAGCTAACATGTATTTTAACACGTTTTTCTTAGCTTAGCTTCGCGTTTGTTTGTTTGTTTGTTTGTTGTTAACATTGACAACGAAAATTTGCCCACTTCTGATTGCTCTAGAGATCTGAAATTCGGCATGCAGGCTATTTTCGCCTAACAATTTCAGATACAATCATAAAAACTAGCAATTAGAGACCTAAATTAGCTTAATTGAGTAAAGTATATATAAATAGTATATATATAGTATGACGTGCGGGCGCTGACGTTATAGACGAGCAGGCGCTTACGCTGCGTATCATCGATACGTACGTCAAGACAAGTAAATTGGCTCGCAACAACGTTTTTCATGTGTAGCAACGGACTAAAAAATAAAATAAATCCAAATAAATAAAATAAGTACTAAAATAAATAAATAAATCAATTGCGCTATTATTCGTGCCGTTGCAAACGTAATCATGATTTTACTATCAGATGAGACCTAGATTTTATAGTTGCTTCACATTTTTATTTCTCGGTCAATTAAAATCAAAGCTAATGATATTTAGTCGATTTTTTATGCGTTTTGAAAGGAGTTAAATCTGTAGGGTGGATAGCTAGAGGTCAGCATAGCTCTGAGGCTATGTGTAGATATTGCATGCTGATGGTTGGTGTTGGGCGCAAGGCCTGGGCCTCTATACTTTCAAAAAAAAATTAAGAGATCGTAAGTTCATTAGCCAATCATTGACGGCCTTTCAAGCAAAATCCACCAATCGTAGACAATAAAATAGAGCGTGAGTACTTACGTTCACTTAGAGTATTTTGAAAGTATGGGCCCTGTTTACGAGTCAATTTTGTTACCCACGGCTGTGCTCCCAAATCTGTGTGATACTCACCGCAGTAAGAGACCAGCTCGTCAGACGCGTCCTCGCAGTCCGGTACCCCGGAACACGTGAGGCTGACATCGATGCATTGCTGCTGATTATGGCAGCTGAAGTGCACAAGTTCATCACATTCTACAGCAGTTTGAGGAACAAGTGACTCTGCCTCCAGATTACCAGCAACATACGAGCCTGCCATCATAGTCTTGTCGAAATTGGGAGCAAGATTGTCTGTGTCATAATGGCTTGAAAACTTATGACCTTCACTAGATGGATGTAAATTTGTATCGAAGTTCGTAGAAGTAAAGTCATCACCGAAGCTGGGAGAAGTAAACTTTTTGTTAAAACTGTGTGTTGACGTGCGTGCTTTTGAATTGTGGGGAGATAAGCTCGCTTCAGGGTTTAGGGAAGAAATGTCATCAACACTTGGAGGAGTCTTGCTTATGCTGAGGCTGGGGAGGGAGTTTTCTCTTGTGACCCCATGAAAATATCTGCTCTTGGAATTAATTCTTTTTCTAGCAACATCTCCAGTCAAAATATCTTGAGAATTATAATGTGGCTGGAATTCCCTTCGCAACTTAGACGAATTTTGCTTAACTGTTTTTGATGATGTATCATTGACTCCAGAGTGCACGGATTGTCTCCAAGACCCAAATTTCGCATCTGAATAGGTCGCCGCTAGTGAATTTTTCTCATCCTTTTGGAAATTCATATCATAGAGAGGCATTGTTTTTACCTGATAAACCTTGGCCATATGTTCAGGCAACAGTAATTCGGTCCAACCGCTGTATTTATGTGAACTTTTTTCAAGTGCCCGAATATGTCTGAGCGAGCTACTAAAGTTAGCTGAGTTCTGAACTGAACCAAGTCTCTGAAATGAACTTTCACCATCAGAAATTTTTGAACTTGTGCCGAACAAATTTTTCTCGTTCATAACCTGATTCGTATTTTTGACCGACTTGATTCTAAAACTTGAAACATTTCCCAGTTGATTTCTGTCCTCCGAATTATACTTTTCATCATTCCAAAACCTCAAATTTTCTCCTTCGTAATTAGCTTGGGTCTTTTTACCATGCGATGTATCCACTGGCGCGACAGATACCGAATCCAATACCACCATTCCTACTGCTGGTCCACGTTTAATTTCAGGCTTCACATCACTGCTCGAGTTGACGGTAAGCGGAGCCCAACTTGCCAGCACTGAAACGAAAGAAAACCCTCGGTTAGTATTGCGCGATTACATTTCTACATTATACTATTATTAATTTTACAATTAATAATAGTATTATTATATTAATTAATTTTTATTTTATTAATAATTATTATTATTAATATATTAATTAATAATAATTATATTATTTTACACTATGCTACATCGACATTTCTACAACAGGCCTAACTGCTGCAAAATCAAAACAATATCCGCAACCTTCACAAGAAAACTAAAAACGCATTCCTACCTTCCTTCCTTTGGAAAACAACCTAGTATAAAGGATTAGTTATAGGAACGAAATGCTTTTAACCAACAAATTTACCTTTCCCTCCACTCATGCCCAGACAATCGCAAGAAATGTCTAGTTTCTCAAAACGTATAGTATGGCATCATATTAAGGGATTAAAGAGTTGTGAGTGGCAAATACTGAAAAGGTTTGAATGCGTCACTTATTTTTGATCGTATTACCATGCCTGAAGCAAGTTCATCCCCTCAGAACACAGCATTTAAGAAGCACAACCATTTTATTGGTACGAGCGCCTCAAAACCAAGGCATAAATAAATCACGATTACAGAAAACAACGTCTGAGCAAAAGACTAAGGCATCATTAGCGCAATGACTATTAAATTTACTATGGTTACATCCTCCAATTACCGAATTTTATTGAAAGTTTATAATGGCAGAAGCCAATTTTAAGTTGACTAACATAATATGCTTGAATAGTCATCGTGGTCGGAGATATACCTTCAAATTGATTGGTTTATCTTATGAATGGAAGACGCATATACGATGCCATTGAAGGAGCAATGCAAATAAAGGGATAGTGCAAAAACTGATTTTTATTATATCATTAAAAACAATGACCATGTAAAACAATAACCGTAATATTATGGAAAAAACTATAGGTAAACAATATAACATAATAAAAAATAATTTAAACCTATTTATGTAATAATTTTGGGTTTCAAATATCCTATTGTGATGCATGGGTAATGCAGGTAAACTTTATCATTCAATTCCTGTGAATACATACATCATCCCATACCATTGACCACCCTTCATCCCATTCCTCTTGACCACCCTACATCATCCCATACCTCTTGACCACCCTACATCGTTCCACATATCTCTTGACCACCAAACATCATTCCATTCCTCTTGACCACCCTTCGCCATCCCATTCCTATTGACCAACATAGTTCATTCCACTTCTCTTGACCATCCTTTATCATCCCATTCCTCCTGACAACCCTATTAATTTGCATTTTAATTGCAGTAGATATATAGGAAGTAATGTGGAAATGGCGGTAAAAAGGTGATGAAAGGAATGGAGGTGATGTAGGTAGCCAATAGCAATGAAACGAGAGAGTGGTTAAAAGGAAGGGTATGTTGAATGGTGGTCAAAAGGGATGGGACGATGAAGGGTGGCCGAGAGGAATGGAATGGTCTAGGGTGGTCAAGAGGAATAGGATGGTGAAGAGCGGTCAGAAGGAATGGGGTTATGAAGGGTGATCAAAAGGTTGGATGATGAGTGAATTAAGGATGAAATAAGGTGGTTAAAGGGAATTAGATGAAGCAGATTGGTCCAGAGAAATGAGATGATGCAGGATGGTCAAAGTAATGAAGCGATGTATAGAGATCAACACAAATCATGTAATGTAAGTCGGTAAATGTGAATCATGTTGATGCAGGAGGTCAATACGACCTCTCCTGTTCTTATAAAAAATTCCCTCTGTTGGAGAGTCTCTCCACTAATTAAAAGTTCTCCAGCTGCGAATTTCTGCCAGAAATGCCAATAAATTGAGACTCAACGTCCACCTGGCGCTCGTCTAGAGTCGTATTTCGGAATTTTATATGCCACATCACACTGATTTATCAACACAGTGATTTTATTGGTGGAAGTTTCTCTACATTGAGCTCACACGAGTGTGAAATTGTACATACTGTGAACGTTCAAAACTGCTTATATATTATGAGGTCTCGCGCTTTATGCGGAAATTCTTTCATAAATTATAGTCAGTTTATTTAATACAGATTCAAAATTCTAGAATATTCTAGCGCTTGGCGAGTGAACAGGCGGCAGACCTGTCTTGAACAAATTTATAAATTATATTATAAAACAAGTGAACGCATTTTATGTTTTTTTATTATTATATGTGTTCTGCTCGCTTCTAGAGGACACGGAATACTCTGCATCGTAATTACAAGCATAAATTTTTTTGTACATGGAAAAATAAATCAATTGTAACCTTATTTTGAAGAATCCCGTTAAACAGTTTTGATCAAATGGGCATTGAAATCAAGTGCATAGAAATTTCAACGTTGAACCATTACATTTTCCCATGTAATTTGCCTTCGAAATTCATCACAATTCGTATTGGCGATCATTATTGCCGTAGTTGCTAAGTGAGCACTAATTAATTGGGATAATAATGTCCTTCGCTTCTCTCCAATTTAAGAATAATTGAGGAAACTTCAGGGATGCGAACGCCACATGATTATTGAAATGAATATCTTCAGGATGGTTCAATGAACTGAAGACTGAGAAATTAAAAATGCCTCCTGAAATCGCTACCTCCAGCACATGCGATGAAAAACGCATGATTGGCTCTTACAATGTCTGAATCTCACTGCCGTCATTGCATGGTCTTCTAAATTGTGGCTTCCACGAATCTTTTGAAGGACGCTAATAGATGAAAGAACATTGACACCTTTGATGAAGTCAGCGTGGTTGAAATTATAGCCCCAAAATTCCGAAACTAGGAAGTTTCTCCCCGAAGTTGGTTTGGCGAGAATCATTTCCTGACAACGGAATGATAGTGCACTTAATTGGACATGGGAGTCCAATTTTGATCCGTGGGTAGTGGAGGAAATGTAGCAATACCACACGATACTCGGGGCTGCCATCAACAGTTTAACTCAATTCAATGGATATAAAATATGTATACCTCGATTGCATAATAACTGATCGTAATAACTTCATCCTTACGGCTGCAATTATATTACACCTAAAAAACGAGATTTATTTCAAAATATCCACCCCACAATAGTTATCAATTTTTAATTATATTACCTTTAATAATTTTTTAGCGCATTTTCTCATTTATGGAAAAATGCACTATTGTGCTCGCCATGTCCGTCTGTCTGTCCGTCCGCCCGTGACCTCAAGTTTTGGTAGACGAGAAAATGCGCTCTCTGTCACTCACTGCAGTGAGTACTGAGTTACATTTTTTAGGAAATAGTTCTAAATTAAATTAAGTCGCCCATGAATATGGATAGGTACATCGATTGGAATTTGATCCGCCTAATTGTTTT
Source organism: Hyalella azteca (assembly GCF_000764305.2). Classification (NCBI taxonomy): domain Eukaryota; kingdom Metazoa; phylum Arthropoda; class Malacostraca; order Amphipoda; family Hyalellidae; genus Hyalella; species Hyalella azteca. The sequence goes on from NW_025941780.1 coordinate 19,189, forward strand.
CACTTCATATTTTGCAAAGAAAACTCGTGGTTGGTTGATAAAAAATGCTTCATTCATGAAACTCGAAATGAAATAGTCCTTCCCGTGTGGGTAAGAAATAATTAGAATTCGTGCAATATTTTCTTTTTGTACTCGTGTGCTGCTAAGGCACAAAGTTGAGAGGACCTTTAACACTGGTTTCTGTACCTATAAATAGGGATTACATATTAGTAGCCGATTTCGAAATATTCGGGAGATGTAGTTGCCGTTGAGCTGAAATGTAATATTTTTAACTTTCAAAACAAGTGATTGAGTAACTTATGAATAATACAATCTAATGATATCAAATGATCTCTTTAATCCCTCTTGCAGGAAAAGGCTGTAGTAGCGTCCATAAGTGTTTAATGTCCTTTTGCAGTAGATTTTTTTGTGAGACTTGCACCCTCGAATAAATCCTGCAGTGCATGAGCGGTCCAAACCACTGTGTGTTGTTCGTGAGAGTCTCCATTTGTACACACGAGTTAATTATATAGCAGTATAAGCTTGAAATTGTTTATTGATATCTTTGCCAGTTAAGCAGAAGTGTTCATTATTCAGTGAGTATATGAATTTGGTCGCCTTTTAGGCGCTGATGAAAATTAGATCAGCAGCATCAGTTGTCTGACCAAGAGAAAGTATACTATAATATTATATCAATAATAATATTAGGTATTATTAGAAGTGAGGCATTAGTACTGCCTCACTTCTAATAATATTGAATAATTGAATAATAATAATATTGAATTATTTTCTAATAATAATATAGACATTGTGCCTTATTTTATATCTAAAACCTCATTTAATATGATTTTGAAATTCAGTGACGTATCTCAATTTAATCATTGGACTTTTTATTTTTTAGCCCATAAGATTTCAGGCTTTTCTATGATATGGTAGAAAAACTGATAAAATAGATTTGTACGTACATTAAAAAAATTCTACACGCCCTAAATTCTACACGCTTTTACACAAAAAAATAATTGTGTAATGAGAATTTAAACAAGATCTTTAATGAATTTATTTTCAATAATATTGGCACGTGAAAATTCTCACTAGGACGGCCTTATCAAACAACCCGACACGCAACTACCAGTACTAAAAGGCGTCATACGATACAGTAATCCAAGAATACAATGATATTGTTTTATTTGAATACTTAATTGTAAATTTTCACTTAGCAAACACAAACACGATTCCTGTCATTAATCTTACGATTTTATGATATTGTTTATAATTCTGACAGATACAAATGTTAATGATATTTGAAACTTTGTACATGTTCGTTAACTTGGGCATGATGACATAGTAGAGTTTTGTCGATGGTCACAGTGGCGCAATCGCCCGCAATCAAGACAGGATTATTCACGACTTCGAATGTATGAATGAATGTGAAGATGACCCGTATGTGTACTGTGACACTTCCCCTTGCTAACCTTCAATGTATGCTGAAGGAATATATTAGTATGGATAAGCACCATTCTTATTCATAATTTTATATTTTAAACCAATTTATTTTGTAAAAGCGTTTGCTTCTACAAATACGAAACTATTGTTATTTTTTTAATCCCATCTGTGAAAATGTAAATACTGACATAAAATATGGAAAGATATTGTTAAAATCAGTATAAGTTAGAACTTCCAACATAAATTGATTTCAGCCCGATTTTTAGCAGCCAAGGTTGATAAAATTTTGCAATGAAGTTAAACCCTGGCTTAAAGAAACTTTTCACTGTTCACGGTAAATGAATTTGTGTCACTCCACAGTGGGCAGTAAAGTAACATTAATAATTTTAAGCATTAAGTAAATCACCGATAAAGTAGCTCAGTCATCATTCATTTCTAAATTCAATAAAATTTTTGTCGATTGTTATCACTACTTGTGATTCTAGCAATCAACCAAAAATTTTCAAAGTTAAGCATTCAATATAGTGTCCAACTTTCCTCTAAAAGTCATAAAAAATGTTCGAAATAATTTTCATATAAATGATGACATCTTTTATTCCTTGACAAGTTTTATTTAATTTAGTTTGAATACAGGAATCAAAATCTACAATTAAGTAGATCAAGCTTCTCGAGGGGAGCGTCTCCCTTAAAAATATCTCCAAAACTATATGGCCGTTGTCTCTGAAACTTCGTATGAATATGTAAACCAGGAAAATAAAAACATTGTGCTCCAATGAGTTATTCTGCAGAATTGGAAGATTACATTAAATGCTTTGAAAACGGCAAAAAAGAGGGTTTTTATAAACCTACCTCCTCCTTCAATTTGCGTGCAACAACATCGAGAGACATATTAATTGATTCGTAATTAAAGACCATATCTAGAGACTCTACAAGCCCTTTTTAGCGCATTTTCTCATTTATGGAAAAATGCACTATTGTGCTCGCCATGTCCGTCCGTCCGTCTGTCTGTCTGTCCGTCTATCCGTCTGTCTGTCCGTGACCTCAAGTTTTCGTCGACGAGAAAATGCGCTCTCTGTCATCACTGCAGTGAGTACTGAGTTATATTTTTTATTTCATTATTTTCAACGACTTCTTCCAATTTTTCTCTATATTTTCGATCTCCTCTTATTGTTTAATATATAATCCAAACCATGTACAAATCAGTAAAAATTGGCATCCAGAGTCATTAGATATGATCTTTGCCAATCGAATATGTCTCTCAAAGCAGTCGCTTAAAAATCACAGAAGATAGATTTTTAAGATGGCATTTTTGAAAATTTCAATTGTTCAAGGAAGCCAAGTAAGGAAAATTGATTGAGAAAGGAAAATACAAATAAAATGTATAAAAAAAATTTTTAAAGACCACGTTTTTCATGTGGACTCAAAAGTAGAAAATAATTTTACGGCAGCTACTGATCTCAGTTTGATATTAAAAATGAGACATTAATATTGTTCATTGTGCCTTAATTTATATCTAAAACCTCTTTTAATATAATTTTGAAATTCAGTGTTGTATCTCAATTTATTCATTGTACTTTTTATTTTTTTAGCCCATAAGATTTCAGGCTTTTCTTTGATATGGTAGAAAAACTGATAAATTAGATTTGTACGTACCTTAATTAACCCTAAATTCTACACGCATTTACACAAAGAAATACTTGTGCAATGAGAATTTTAACACGATCTGCAATGAATCTATCTTCAATAATATTGACACGTGAAAATTCTCACTTATATACGGCCTTATCAAATAACCCAACGCGCAACTACCAGTACTAAAAGGCGCCATACGATACAATAATCCAAGAATACAATGATAATGTTTTATTTGAATACTTAATTGTAAATTTTCACTCATCAAAACACTAGCACAATTCCTTTCATTAATCTTACGATTCCAAGATATTGTTTATAATTCGGGCAGCTCAAAATTTTAATGAAATTTGAAACTTCGTACATTTTCATCAACTTGGGCATGATGACATAGAAGAGTTTTGTCGATGGCCCCAGTAGCGCAATCGCTAGCAATCAAGACAGGATTATTCACGACGTGGAATGTATCATATCAAATCATAGTGATGACAGCGCTGATGAGTAGGCCTGATGTGGCCTGTCGCCGATTCTTGTACTTTTCTTGACTTGTCCACAGGAAATCTAAAAACAGGTCCTTCGACCGTATCTTTTCCAAACTGACGATAGTTTGAAATAGCTACTAGACTTCCACCGGGTTCGACATGGTGCTGGGAATTTGGCGCTGGGTAGTTCGACATGGTGCTTGGCTGGACATATATTTCTCCATAGTTTTACCTCGTCTGTTCTTGAGCGCGTTCATACTCGGAGTGTCAACGATGTGATCGGGGAGGCTGTTCCACATGTCGGTGATTCGAAGCAAGAAGAAATGTCGCTTGGATGAGTTGCAACTAAGTTTTTTAATTTATTGCCGTGGCCCCTGCAGTTGGTTATTGTTTATGTATGAATGAATGAGCATATTGCTCGTATATGTACTGTGGCACTTCCTCGTTGCAAACCTTTAATGAATGCTGAAAAAATAAATTAATATGGATAAGCTACATTCATGTTCATAATTTTATGTTATTATCCAATTTATTTTTGTAGAAGAATTTGCTTCTACATTTACGTGAATTTTTAAATAATATCATCTTTGAATTGGTAAATACCAACATAAAAAATGGAAAGTTAGTGCAAAATTCAATGGAAGTCGGAACTTCCAACATAAATCTATTTCAATAGGATTTTTTGCAGTCAAAGTTTATAAATTTTGCAATGAAGCCAAACTTTGGTTTAACAAACTTTACATTGTTCACGGCAATTAAATTAGTATTACTACAAGTGGGCACAGATGAAGTTGCATCGTCACTCAGTCCTCATTCAGTTACATACATCATCATTCTGTCATCATTCAGTTACATCATCATTCGTTCATATGCAGTAAAATAATTTGTTCTTGAAATTATAACAAGGCAACCTTAAAACTTACTCACACGCTCCTAAATTTAAAAAGATCGCCTTTACAGCAGGCTGTTGATAATAATCAGTATTAGCTATCGATATTTCATATAATAATTCATAATACCGCGTAAAACACAAGTGACTCAAAACATTTTTTAAACAGAAAGCAGAGGAAAGACTTAATATATTAAATTCCTTAAAGGCACAACTCCAGTTACGACGTAAAAACATTTCTCGTAAAGAATAGCTCATTAGGCGTCAGTATACACAAGTTGAATTAATTAAACTTTCTTGTAGAAGCGCGGTAGGCGGCGCTATAAATTCCAAGATTTTACAGCCGGCGCCCAGCAGGATTGCGCCGCGCAGAGCCAAAATTTCATGCACATCGCCCATGTGATGTTTGATGTATTCGGACTCCGCTATTCCTCCAAACTGCTTCCGTGAGCTACTAGCAATTATAGTGTACTGGCTATTGTTGGCTGATGGCTGCGATTAGGGTGCCATAAATCCATGACAAATTAGTCTAAATCAGCCTTAATTATCTGTGTTAATGACATTTGTTCCCCGTGCTGCTGAGTATGAATAATTCGTAAGCCAGTCTGTCTGTTTTGCGCGCGTTCAAACATTCAAAAATTTTCTTTCAATTTTGTAATTAGATGTGAACCAATAATTTGTGTATTTTAGCGCATTTTTTCACTTATGGAGTAAAGGCGCTATTGAGCTCGTCATGTCCGTCCGTCTGTCCGTCCGTGACTTCACGGACGGACGAGTAAATGCGCTCTCAGTCACTCACAGCAGTGAGTACTGAGTTATATTTTTATTCAATTATTTGTTTCAGGAATTATTGGCCATTCCTCTTGCTTGGTAATACATTCATTCGCTTTGCATCACTTTACCAGGAAACATTCCTTGTAAGCATTTACTCTATTTATAAGTCATACAGTACAGCTTTTTTTAACAGGCACATTTCATGAATTATGTTTTTGCAGCTAAAAAGTATTTCCGGTTAAAAGTATTAGTTTGAAGCATCGTTTACTCTTTAGTGAGGCATATTTTCCAAGGAGTAAGCCTCTTTTCGATTATCTCTTTTTCCGAGGTGTATTCCTCCTCAGGATTATTTCTTTTTCCGAGGTGTAATCCTCCTTAGGATTATTTCTTTTTCCGAGGTGTAATCCTCCTTAGGATTATCTCTTTTTACAAGGTGTAATCCTCCTTGGGACTATCTTTTTTACAAGGTGTAATCCTCCTTAGGATTATCTTTTTTTCCGAGGTGTAATCCTCCTTAGGATTATCTCTTTTTACAAGGTGTAATCCTCCTTGGGATTATCTCTTTTTTCGAGGTGTAATCCTCCTTGGGATTATCTCTTTTTCCGAGGTGTAATCCTCCTTGGCATTATCTCTTTTTACAAGGTGTAATCCTCCTTGGCATTATCTCTTTTTACAAGGTGTAATCCTTCTTGGGATTATCTTTTTTTCGAGGTGTAATCCTCCTTGGGATTATCTCTTTTTTCGAGGTGTAATCCTCCTTGGGATTATCTCTTTTTTCGAGGTGTAATCCTTCTTGGGATTATCTATTTTTCCAAGGTGTATCCTCTTTGGGATAATCTCTTTTTCCGAGGTGTAATCCTCCTTGGGATTATCTCTTTTTCCGAGGTGTAATCCTCCTTGGGATTATCTCTTTTTCCGAGGTGTAATCCTCCTTGGGATTATCTCTTTTTTCGAGATGTAATCCTCCTCTTTTTATCTCCGTACTATGCCGGAAACTGTTGGTTGTCATAGCAACCCTCATATCCACATGATGGTCAGCCATCCGTCACATCTCCTTTCACCGCAAGGCCTCCATGTGACATCAAACCCTGATTTATTCTCGGACCCAAGCTTTAACTTTTCAGATAGATGCGCAGGACACTTTAGTTCACTTGAATATATTTCCGAGTCACGGTCTTCAATTTCCGCAACGATGGCCGAGAGAGCCATTGTACCATTATCCGGATAAAGGATAATGGTAAGCTCTCGGCTCTGCGGAAAATGGTGAGTAATCAACACGAGAAAACGTGGTTTATTTTTCGTATTAATAAAAATTAAAATTATATAACTGCAATTAGCATGAACATCAAAAGCACCAAAGCTATTGATAAAAAAACGTGTTTTATATGCCAAAAATGATATTATATTCTAAGTAATCATTGGACGAAAATCATGCGCATGGCCCGTTGAAATAAATCCTTTCAAAATAAACAACTGTGATCGATTGAGAAAATTCGAATAATATTTCCTTCGCAAATCTACTTCCTGTTTCATTTCGACCATAATTAGGTCAAATAAAAAGCAATTATTTCCGAAATCTAACACTGATATATGAGAAAAGCATTTTTCTGATGTAATCAAAAAAGTGACATCGCACGCGTCTTCATGAATACATGGTGCAATGTTTTATTTTTATTCTGAATGGCAGTGGGCACTTTAGTAAAGTACCCGATTTATTAGTTGCATAGATAATGATAGTAAAGATCCTTATAAACTAACTCATCAGCATGGATTGATGACTCAGAAATGTGGCTTTAATACACGAGCTGGAATATTAAGCTGAAGAAAAACAGGTTCTAGCAACATGATGCAGGGATTAAAAGCGAACCGAAATCAATGCCCGTGCTAGGATCAATTTTCCTCAATTATTGAGACTCTGTGACGTGCATGACATTACTATATTTGATTTAATTCGCTTGTTTCTATCGAACCAACGGATCGAAAAAATATCACATACCCTGTACCTATTGTCTTTTTATAAAAATGTGTACGTAAATCGTCTAGGTTTACGGGTTTAAAACTCCTGAAATGTAACAAATACTAAAAGAGTAAACTCGTAGCTACAAAACCTTAATTGCACAAAACAGTCTTTTAATCTCATTGTAATTGGTTACAGAGAGTAACTGCGCTGAAACCATTAATGTGAACGATCAATGTAAGGACATCCTCATTAGTTATCGGTATGAGTGTTTAAATTAAAAAGAAAAGGAAAGACATATATATGGCATCAATTACTCCGTTTCGGCGTAGTGCATTAAAATGTGTATATATAATATCTTGAATTACGCACCATGTGCAATTCTTATAATAAGAAAATATCGTTCGAAATGCTGTCGGACAGTCTTTTATAAATCTATAACATTTTCTCAGAGTGCAACGATTTTTGCGAGAACTCTCAGGTGTCATATTGATAATTTCATTGTGATGAATAGTTTAACACAGAAAATGCTTCCATGCTCAACATTCAATTAATAACCATTCCAGTGATGGAGCAGAACAATGCTCCNCGATTTTTGCGAGAACTCTCAGGTGTCATATTGATAATTTCATTGTGATGAATAGTTTAACACAGAAAATGCTTCCATGCTCAACATTCAATTAATAACCATTCCAGTGATGGAGCAGAACAATGCTCCCTCACACTTGCTAAGATTATGGCAGCGTCAGTGCAAGCATTTAGCACAATCACTTGACTAATGAGGCTGTTGCTCACCCTGAATGCGAGCTTCCTCGTTTACATTCAGGCAAGCCCTTCGTGTTAATTACTAATTGAATCTCAAAGCTCACTGGCGCATCCAAGCAGTTCAGGTTAATCTTAAAAGACACATGGGGCATGACACTACGCTCGCGCATCGATGATTTTGCAGGGTAAGGGATTGTGTCGGAAACACTTAGTTGTGTTACAGACATAATTCCCGCTTTAAATTTTGTTCTATATTCAATAATTAAAGTCGAGATCGGGAATTTTTATAGACTTTAATAGCAGATTCAAGGGTTATTGAGTTATTTCTAAAATAATTAAATTAATAATTATTAAATCTTTAAATAATTATTAATAAATCTTTAAATAATTATTAAATCTTGGGGTTACAATTTTCGGCAATGCCTTAGCAGCAAAAGCATTTCAGTCATAATATTGACCGTTTGCTTGAGGCTTCATTGAAATTCATTTCAATTTTTTTGGCCTATAAAATTTCATTTAGTTCCAAAATCCGATGTAAGGCTTCCCGGCCTATTTTTGGAAGCTGCTTTGGTTTCCGGACGGATATCAGCACCTGGACTGAAAATGCTTGGGTTTTTAGCAGTCCCAATAACCGGATTTACTATATCAATGAATAAATTTTCTTCTCCACACAAGACACAGGAAGAAGAATTTTGAAATTCATCAAGGTGTGCCAAATTCTTCAGTTTTTGAGCAAATTTGTCTCGGTTATTTATCCATTTAGAATTACTGTCTTTCTTAAATAATTGCAAAGTTGCAAAGCCAAGTCAGAAAGGTGAAGCATTCATTCCTGGGGCCATTGCTTCACAAGAAATCATCCTCGCTTATCTCTACCATTCTCCTACACAAATTATTTCTTTCAATTTCCAATGGCCCCACAGTTATTCTCCTATAAAGTATCAGTCAAGTAGCATTTCCAACACTTGAAATTATGTTTTATTATGTACGCGTGCATCGTGGTTTTCTACGTGTTTATCCTCCCACATCCAAGATTTCACAAACGATTTCAACGTCCACGGAAAATTGAACGATTTATCACGCCTTGCGGAACCAAATTTTGAACTTCAAAATTGAATTTCCGTGGCACATCAGTCTAATCCTCAATTGGCAAGAAGCCGTTACAATCTCTGTTCAAGGCTACAAAATTCTTAACACATTTCCAATGGACAGGAAATCTGGGCAAACTCATCAACAGTCTTGCATAACGCCTTTGATGCATTAATTAATATGAATTCTACTCCAATTCATAACACAATTTGATGAAGGTCAAATGTTTTCAAGTTGAAAGCTTATGGTATTCAGGGCACCATTAGCGCCATCTACCGACCTTGGATGGCGTCGTGAATGTTCTTATAGTAAACTGGCAGCACTGCAAACATGGACAAATATTATATAACTAAAATCTATTAAGTTCGAAATCAAGATGCAAGCTTATGCTTTTCAGGACACCATTAGCTCCAACACTGACCTTGAATGGCGTTGTGAATGAAATGCAGTAGAAACGTTTCGTTTTTAGCTTAGAGCGTGGCTCTTTTCCGACGAAAATAACAGTTAAGGCCTCTCAATGACAAGTAGGTGCGACCCTTAATACTCAATACGAGGTGTTATCAATCTCGTCACCATCTGTCAGATCCTTATCACGTTATATGACCATACTCTACAGGATAATTTCTATGGTATGATGCCATTAAACTTATATTATCACGTTCTCGGTGGCCCCTCTACCCGTTAATTCTTTTATAACCTAGTTTTATTGTGAGAACAAGAGCCTAACTTTTTGTAGTTTTTTCTATCACCAATGCCTGTTAATTCTGATGTTTAAGTAAATTCCATGATTTGACCTTGTATTTTGTATACTCATATCTCAATTTTAAACTTTAAACATCGTTCTTTCCGATTTTGTTGAAAAATCAATTTAATAACTTGATAAACAAACATTTCTACATTGAATCATCTACAAACTTTGCCTAAAGAAGCCCAAAGTTTGTTACCCATAATTAATTTTCTCAGTGCCCGGTGTTTACACTCGGGATGAGAATTATGGCAATTTATCTTTCAATTCGAACGAATTTAAGGTAAATTAATTTAATTAATTTAATTTAATTATTTATTTAATTTAAGGTAAATATTCATTTATTGTAATCATCATTAGCGGTCATTCTTCGTCTCTCAAGACGAATGTGGCGTCCGAAGTCTGTTCGAACGTTTGTGTACTTCAAAATTATCGTAATCTATATTGCCTATCTTCAATTGCTGCTGGAGGTACAAAAATACGCATTTACACACATATCTGCATTATGGGATAAAGCACGAATTATGAAACGTGATTCATAATATTATGTACCATATAACACGTTTCTTGCATTGGTTCACTGGACGATTCTTCCATTTACGATGTGAACATGTAATGTCCTGACGAGAACGATTTCGATGTATACCGGTTTTTAATGCTGATTTTCAATAATTTTTAAATATTTTCAATGAAAGCAAGGAGAGAAATCAAGTTGAAATTTTCAAAATTATCCCTTCATATTTTTAGCTGAGAATATATTAATAAAAAATTCTAATGGTAAAATTTTTTATATACTGAACAATAACTGATATAACATTTCGCAGGTTTCAATTCCTCCAATCAAATATTGAATTTCCAGGAAAAGTTTACCAACACGATGTAATATGTAGGACGCAAGGTAATGTACTCACCTAAAATGATGCTCAAATACTGGGGGAACACGACCGCCATCTTGCATGGCATTTTCAATGAAAATTTAAATTCCTCCCAAATGAGCTAAATCTTCTCTTATACAAACTTCAAAATTGTTTTGAAAATTTTTATGAGCAAACATATTTCATAAGTCCAGTGAGAAATTGTTTCTACTTCATGCTTTTGCTACTGTACACAGGAGTTCGTTTTCCAAAATATTACAAAATATACTAATAAAATTTCACTTCAATGTTACTTAAACATTTCACAACTAATTTGTTGAGCCTCACATCTGGTCACTGCTCTTAATTGTGCAAACTTTTCAGATGAATTCACTCGCATCATTTCAGTATTTTTCATCAATTCCATACTCAGCACTTCTTCGCAAACTTATTATTATCCGAAAAAAGTACTCAATCTATTGACAATTTAAAATAAATTAATAAATTTTAGTATGTTTATGTTCATATATATAAGGATTAAATATGTGTGTTGGAATATATTCGCTCAATGAGAATACAAATTTGATATGAGAATGCTGCAAATAATTGAATTGAATATGTTTGTAAAAAGTAAAAAAAATTTCACGCTTAACTCGAAACAACTAGATTCCAAAATGAGTTCAAACCAAATAATGACTAAGTTCATGATCAGGTTTGCATTATTACCAACAAATAAGCGCATTACGTGGCATCTAAAATAAAATTTTGAAAAAAATCTCAACAATTAATCATATTTATTTCTAATTTGGTTCATGACAAACACTGGGTGACTGGATATCGTATGTTTAATCTGATCGAAAGTAAGGCAGCTATCGCCGATCGCCTGTGCTGGGCTTAAGACCTCATAAACAGCGAAATTTTTCAGACTCCAAGGGCAAGGGTTAATGTAGCACTGGGCCTACATGATGGTATCAGGTCTTATTCATTTTGTGTTTGAACATGTGATGTTCGCAAAACAAAATGTCTTGGTTCCACATGCCAAAATTAGATGTAAAATGAAGATTAAAACCTTAAAGGATTTGAAAGAAACCGAGGATTGAGTCGAACAAGTTCGCGTCGCGAGAATTGTTACAAGTTGATTAAAGCTTTCGTGAGAGACAAAGAAATCATAACAAGTAAATTGCTGCTCCTCAAAACTATCAACGTGGTGAAATTAAAAGAAATCAGAGTAATGCAGGCCTTGTTTTAAGTAGTAAAAAAGTAAATAAACGTTTAGTGCCTAAAATTTACAATTATCTCCAAAATATTTATCCGACGACAATTACTTAAATCCTTTAGTAAATTTATGAAAACTTACATTTAAAATAAGAGGCATTATTCTATTCCTAATAAAGTCCCAGCTCCTTTCGTCACTTACATATAAATTTTGATTTTTAGCCCCGCCTGCATAGGATGAAGTGTTTGCATCTATTTCAGGACGCTACTACGCCTACACACTCCACTACGAGATTTCTAAATTCAATAAAATTTTTGTCGATTGTTATCACTACTTGTGATTCTAGCAATCAACCAAAAATTTTCAAAGTTAAGCATTCAATATAGTGTCCAACTTTCCTCTAAAAGTCATAAAAAATGTTCGAAATAATTTTCATATAAATGATGACATCTTTTATTCCTTGACAAGTTTTATTTAATTTAGTTTGAATACAGGAATCAAAATCTACAATTAAGTAGATCAAGCTTCTCGAGGGGAGCGTCTCCCTTAAAAATATCTCCAAAACTATATGGCCGTTGTCTCTGAAACTTCATGTATTGTTATCGGGAGCTGAGCTTCCCTAAAAGTTTCAGAACGCTAGCTAGTGGGAAAGTTGATGAAATATCGATTGCAAGATTTGATCATCACAGACAGACAGACACGAAAGCGAGCTAAGAAAAACGTGATAATAATAAAAAATACTTGATACTGCAGTCCCAGCTTTCCCATTGCCAGTTAATGGTATTGAGGCTACCGTCACGCGTTTTTAGACTTATCTTGTCCAGTTTAATGCGAATATAAAACTTATGCATGTGATTTTTTCTAATATATTTATTTAAAAAAATTTCCTTATGAAAAACAGTTCAAAACGACCTCACGCAAAAGATTTTACAATTAGTGCAAACACATTGTAATTAACTCATATAATGATCCAAGAATACAAATTTAATTAAAGAAATCTCAATAAACAATGGATATAAAATTGTCATTTTATATAAGTTCAAACGGCCTCTTGAAAAAGTATGACAGCTATTTCATTGTGGTGTCCTGCAGCCGATTTGTAATAATTCTTCCTACAAAATAAGATGAAAACACAGAAAACGTAACTTTTTCGATTTTTAGGGGAGATGCTCTCCTTAAAATTCGTAACATCTCGTAGCTAGAACTGTTTATTTTCATGATGACTGTAAACAAATTCTACATCAATATGTTAATTGCTCGTGATCTTAAGTTAACCGATTCCGATTATTTTGGTTCCAAATATTCTTAAAAAAACTTTTAAACATGAGCTTCTAGAATGAATTATTTCATTTCCTTTGAATTATTTTTTTTTTTCATTTCATCTCCCTTAAATTATTTTAATTAAAAATCTTCGAAAATTAATTTATAGTTGAATAACTCGTGTATTATTTGTCTAAAAACATTTCAATTAACTTAATTTTGGGTGTGGACGGTGAAACTCCTCTCATCAAAGACGATATTTGTACGGATATGAATTTTTTTATTAGGACAGCAAGAGTCTAGTTGGCACTAGCCCAGTGAGGGCTGGAGGTCTACGGAGGCGACACACCACACCACACGACAGCTCACGCCCTACTGGCCGACTGGCGCGCGGCTCAGTCAAGCCTGGGCAGCTCACGCATCGCAGGCATGAGCTGCATACGCTTTTCAGCGTCACTGGCATCTGACGTTTACACTCACATTTCCTTCTCTTCCATGCATCTCACGTTAACACTTACCTATCCTCCTCTTCCATGTATCTGACGTTGGCACTCACCTTTCCTCCTCTTCCATGCATCTGACGTTGGCACTGACCTTTCCTTTTCCTCCACACATCTGACGTCTCAAGTCCCTTTCCTCCTCTCCACGCATCCGACGTTCCACTCCCTTTCCTTCTCTTCCACTCATCTGACGTTGGCACCCCCTTTCCATCTCTTCCACACATCTGACGCCTGCACTCCCTTTCCTTCGCTTCCACGAATCCAACGTCTGCACTCCCTTTCCTCCTCTTCCACGCATCTGACGTCTGCACTCCCTTTCCTTCTCTTCCACGCATCTGACGTCTGCACTACCTTTCCTTCTCTTCCACGCATCTGACGTCTGCACTCCCTTTCCTTCTCTTCCACGCATCTGACGTCTGCACTACCTTTCCTTCTCTTCCACGCATCTGACGTCTACACTCACATTTCCTTTTCTTCCACGCATCTGACGTTTGCACTCACATTTCCTCCTCTTCCACGTATCTGACGTCTGCACTTCCTTCCTTCTCTTCCAAGCATCTGATGTTTGCACTCACATTTCCTTCTCTTCCACGCATCTGACGTCTACACTCGCATTTCCTTCTCTTCCACGCATCTGACAACTGCACTCACCTCTCCTTCACTTTCCTGCATTTGACGTCTGCACTCCCTTTCCTCCTCTTACACGCATCCAACGTCTGCACTCCCTTTCCTTCTCTTCCACGCATCTGGCATCTGCACTACCTTTCCTTCTCTTCCACGCATCTGACGTCCTCTGACGTCTGCACTCCCTTTCCTTCTCTTCCACGCATCCAACGTCTGCACTCCCTTTCCTTCTCTTCCACGCATCCGACGTCTGCACTCATCTTTTCTCCTCCTCCACGCATCTGACGTCTGCACTCCTTTTCCTCCTCTTCCACGCATCTGACGTCTGCACTCCCTTTCCTTCTCTTCCACGCATCCAACGTCTGCACTCCGTTACCTTCTCTTCCACGCATCCGACGTCTGCACTCATCTTTTCTCCTCCTCCACGCATCTGACGTCTTCACTCCCTTTCCTCCTCTTCCATTGACTGCGGTGTCTCACGCACCCGACGCGATGGCCTGTCAAGTTCGTTTACTTGCATCAGCGCTTCGATGTTGCGGCTACTAAGGTTGGCTAACCTGAATTGACATCGATGGTTACAAAAGCTGTAGCCGCTGTACATGCTCTCATTCCAGAGCATGTGCATCAACTTCCAGTTTGTGGTGGAAAGATTATTTCCTCAGTCTCTAATTTTTTAATTTTATTTTATCTCGATAATTAAAGCTGTTTGAAGGCATGTTTATTTAGCCGAACTCCTGTGAGTCTCGTATATATGATATGCATATCAATGAATAGTAAATAAGAATATCAGCATAAGAGATATGTGACGTCTCATATATGATTGCGAATGAAATATATCAGCTCTATATAATAATATAAGAGCTTCTAGGGCCAGTTTCTACCGCTGATGAAATGGTTTTTCATTTTAATTATTAATTGCTGAATCATTTAACATGGCTATAAATTTATATCTGTTGAGATGCTACATGGTGGATGGCTCTAACAGTATCGAGATGCCACGATATTAATTTATTTAATGTGAATTTACATGTTTCTAGTGATGCAAACATTAAACAAGCCTATTAAGAAATATTCTAAACGGGAAGAGGTTCATGTTTTCTGTATTTTAATTTCGCTGTTTAAATACAAACATATCATTTGAGTAACATTCTAAAAAATTAGTTTGTATTTAATTGCAGGATTTATCCTTATTTTAAAACAAATCAATAATTGTCAAAAATTTCTGCTTCACAAGCATCACTCGAAATTTTAAATTTAACGCATGTATTAAAAATTCTTAACTGCATCTTCAACCATTCTCGAATATAAATTTCCTATTTACTGTTTTTTCTGATGCTATTTCAATCCTTTTAAAACAAATTTGATCTAATTCTAATTATTTTGCCCCAATGCTTATGCTCAACATATTGCTGTGGATATCTTTTTCGTTTTTATAATTTTTCAAGCAAATTTTACGCAGGATTTTTAATCATAATTTACAGAACAGTCAGAGCGTTGATTCCGCTTAATAGCCGATTTCGTGAGCCATTCCTGTGGACGAATGTTTCCGGAACCATTTCCGAAGCCTTCATTTTAGGAGCTTAGTATGGCACTAAGAAAAATTGTAGTTCTCGGTATGTGCGTCACGATCCAGGCTAGGTCCGCGCAAGGACTTTCGTTATTAGTCGTTCAAACTAATATTGAATTTTGTTCCTGGACAGAGGGACGAAAACAACGGTACACGACCATTCCAGCGTCATTTTAATTAATTCTCCACGTGTAATAAACACAGAAAACTCATTGCGTTAGCCGCGATGAGTTCAATACATTATTTATTCAATAGATCCAGAAATCACGATTAAAAAAGGAATTTGTAATAGTTATTTTACAAGCATATTCTAACAGGAAACACAGGCGGTTAGCGTGTATACCAAGACCGATAGGAGAACAATGCTACATTTCTCTCCGGTTCGAATGCTCCTGACATAATTAATGAGACTCTTCAATAAAACTCGTTCAAACTAATTCAAAATGAGTTTGAATACTTCATCAAACGTGCATCTAAAATCTTCCTAGTTAAAAATAATATTCAAAATGAGATTGAAACTTTACAGATGATTTTTAGAAGCCCTTGAAATATTAAGGAACAATAAAATTGGTAAAAATAAGGGATACTAAATATAAAACACAACCCAATAACGTCGTTGAATTTTTAAAGCAGCGGCATGTATAATTACCGAAACTAATGAACACGTGCAAATAAACAGACGCAGACGCCGATTTTGTAGTTAATATTAAATGATACAAACGAGAGGACGCACACGTAGAAAAGTCTGTAAATTTTATTTCTGTTAACTTATTGGCGGAAGCAGCCATCATTCTGTAATATAGGAACAGTTGTGTGAATTTATAAAACATCAATAAATTTTCTAAGGAAATTTTCGGAAAACTAGCAAATTTGTCATAATTTCAGTTATAGACAACTCGTAGACACAAAACGTGACATGTAGCATAACGAGGATAAAATTTGTATTTCAGAAATTTTTTTCATTATTTGAAATTTTACAATTTACTTTTAGTTTCGAGTTCACAGAAGGAAAAATGTGGATGTCAAACGTCGGAGTATTGTTGTAGGGGAAGGTACGTTGACATCTGTTACATTAGGTGATGCGAATCGTCAAAATAACGATTTGTGAATATATTTCTTAAATACACTGGTTTCATATATCGATAGATGATCTTGTTACTTCGTTTTGTTCGAAATCAATTACTCTGTCATCCTTTTTCCAAAAAGGTACACATTTTTTAGTACAGAAGTTAAAATGTAGTTATCCATGAGATGTCATTTGTTTGGCGGAGGTCCCTACCAGTCAAGTTAAAGAATTTCGTCTCATGTGTCCCCGCGAGGCTAACGGAGCCATTAGACTGCAGATAGTGTCATGTCCTTAGTGTTTATATGGATTACTATACTGTTATACTGCTATTGTCTTGAGATATTAATCATTTCGTTGTTTATTTATTTGTGCTATTTATTTATATTCTAGGGCAGAGTGGAGTCATTTTACTCCCAATATTTGGCCAAACGGCAGAAACTGCCGCACATACCTCGCAGCTAGTTAAAAAACCTCATAATTCTGGTAAGAATTTGATTTGTATAATTCTAAATAATAACTACGAAGCTGTTTTGATAACACTAGGATAATGTAGCACAGTTTCGCTTATGAAATAGATCATTTCTAATGAAGGTCGGTGACTCAACTGCTGTGGATACCTAATGGGCATTGACGTCGGTTTCTCGTTAGTAGCAATAGATGTTGCATGTAGTACTGCTGAATTTAGTTAAACATGAAACGTACTCGAATGAACCTAAGACGTTCTTACATTTGGCATAGTCGATGTAATTTCTTGTCTCTGTCAAATTAATCGATTACACTTCAGAAACCAATTCACACTATGCCTAGATTTAAAATTTATCAATCTGGGCAACGCTTCACACTGAGCGTTCACTACGTAAAAATTACGTCATAAAAGACGTTATAAAAACCCATCATCTTGAAAACGTCTGTGTTTACTCTCCCCATAACAAAATGCATAAACAAACACCCGTATTTCTGCAATATCAATATCCCCACGACACAGCCTATGAATAAATTATAATTGTTTACCCGTTCGATGAGCCCCCAACGTTTACCCTTGAGGTCTCAATCGACTTCTAATTAAACATGGAGTGGTTGCAGCTGGAGACCTCGGCTCAATCTCGAACTTCAATGAGAGATGATTATAGTTCTGTAACGAGTACCGCTTTCGTACTGATTTTACGGAATAACGCTTTGAATTCTGATATTCATATGAAATAATTAGTAGTGTATATAGCTTTAGCGACACTCGACTGTCTTTATGGCACTTCAATTGGTTAACTGTGGGTTGTTAATTTGTTTGGTTTTCTTATTGTACCAAATTTTAGCAGAAACTTCCTTGTACTCTGAAAACTTTGAGGAAGAACGATAAAAAGGCAATTCAATGAAAATTTAACTAGTATCAAAATTTTTTCTAAAAACCAATAAAAATTTTTCACATAATTACTTTATTGCTGCCTTGCTGACATGGTTTATCGGGACAAAATAGCGTCACCGTGCTACGTCCGTCCTTTCCTCGTTTTCTAGGTAAAAATTTCATCTTTTTAGCGCATTTTCTCGTTTATGGAAAAAAGGCGCTATTGTGATCGTCATGTCCGCCTGTCTGTCCGTCTGTCTGTCCGTGACTTCAAGTTTTCGTCGACGAGAAAATGCGCTCTTTGTCACTCACTGCAGTGAGTATTGAGTTATATTTTTTAGAATGGTACGCTCGTTTCTGTGAGAGTTTAAGATAATTTTTACAAAAAATATACCGTGGTTAATATATTGATGCTTCGCTCAATTTGAAATAGTTGATGAAAAATGTGCAAAAAAAGTACGCAGCGTCGAATTATTTTTTTTAAATAATGATTTCATGCGAGAAACTGCAAGAATTAGAGCAATTTTGATCATACACCTCTTGAACATTTCAATTGATGGTCAAATTTTTTAGAGCGTTCTGAGTGAGAATGCTTTCTGGGAGTTCGACTAATGTGATATCCTTATGAAAATTAGTCATTATATCAACCATTTATAATGTATCATAAATATAATTCGTAAGCTTTTTTACATTTTGCTTTCTAATCCTTCCTCTGCAATGAGCCTGTCTTTCGTATAAAGAAATGTTATCTTCTGATTTTAACAGTCGTTTGAATATGCAGAATTGTTTTTACTTGTGACTTGCCAGTTTAAGAAGTTGTGTTATCTTTACGAGTAAACTCTGCTCCCTTCAGTGAGCTGCATGCTAAATATAATCATTACGGTGAACATTACAATAAATTATTACGGTGAACAACCGTTGGGCTTATCACATGCCGTGATTTTAGAATTCAAGTCTGTAATTTGCATATTTGTTTCAATACCTGAGTAGTAAGTTATTTAGTGATTGATACATATACTTTCAATAACTTCTATGCTGTTAGCAACTATTTTAAAATCTGATTAGTTATGCAGTGATGTATACAATACGTGAAGGAGCTCAATCGCTGGTATGGCCACTGATGAGCCTATGTAGTGATACAGTGATGGATGTACAAACTTGGAATAACTCTAGCGGACAATGGAATTTACACTTGCCATGTAAGCAGTTGACTTGAGACGTCATATAACTAAGTCCTCGTTAGAAATGCCATACAGCACACACATGATAATTCTTATCAGAAAGGGAAACTGAACAATTACTATGCAAATAAGATCAAGGTTTTAACTATGCAAATTAGGTTGACTATAATGTTTAGCATTGATTTGAGGAATGCGATGATTTAGAATGATGTGAGATTAACAGAAAATCATTAAAAAATATAAAACAATCTCAGTCTGATTAGCATAAAAATAAAAACTAATTCAAATGTTATTGTATATTTTCATTATAATGCTTGATTTTTTTCCAAAATTTTTATCGCAGTAATTGAGGGCAGCTGGCTAATAAAATCCCAACCTTGTCAGCTTAACTTAACTGACATTTTTAGAGAAAAGATTGAAGTGCTTCAAATTTATCAGTTTTCAAATGTGTCTAATGTAAACTATGGTGAAAACAATTGAACTATCCGATAAAACCGCTGCAAAATTCCTCCCTCAAAAGTTTTGTGTGTACAAGACTTATATACATTTAAACTAAAAGAGATTTTCACAGAAATTTCCCCATAATTTATCAAACACCATTAACAAACATTTTGCCAATCATACGGATTTAAAAGTAGCGCGATTCTCCAACTTTATGGAATATACATTATATGCTAGTGAAAGCTAAAATTGAGCAGGCTATTAATTAATTTTTTTTATAATAAACAATTACTTGAATTACAGGTGAGAAATGTTATAATTAGATTGCGAATACCAATGTAATACTCGAATGTTATGCGAATAACATCAGTCACCTCACCTGTAACAGGCGTACTCTATTAAGCAGTTCCACGTGTAAATTTGCCGTTAATTCTACATTTTAATGTCTAACTCGATGAGATGCAGTGCCAAGTAACTTAAACCTAAAAAAATTATGAATAATTAAATCCAATTTTCAACTTTCCTAAATTTAAATACTTATTAGGTACTAATTCTATGCCACATTTTGCAGCAATGATATGAGATTGTGTTGTAAAATGTGGACCCATATCCTACTGCCATAATTACAAGTAAACCGTAGCACGAAAAATCTGGTTGACAGATGCGGACAGCTATATTAGAAGCTAAGCTACTAAGCTTGAAATGCTTTCGACGTCCAAGTTGTGCGCAAACAACAGGGCAATATTCTAAACAACAATTTCTTCATTTCTATGAGTTTATATAGGATTTGTTCGAAGATATCTGATTACTATATTTGACGCAGATTCCGTTTTTGTTTGTGTTATTTTACTTGTAGCATGTTTACTGGGAATAAAATCGTGGATCCTGTTATTTTGCAAACAAAATCAAGTATCTTTCAGATGGAAAATTAAATCAACTAATACTAAATGACTGTCGGGAGTCCTGAAAATCAAACAGTTTATTATCATTACAACAGGGTATGAGAAGTAACGACTGGGATAAAGAGGAAAGGGTTGCCTCAGGGGTCGAAAAAAACTAGATTTATTTTTCATACATGAAAGCAAATGATAAAGCATGTGAGATACTGCAATTTACACTCTCAATAAACGTTGAACTAAACCCACATTAATGTAATAGTAATAGCATATTATTTACACGCAAAAATATTGCTAGCCGCTTTATAAAGAGATCTAAACCTGCCTCTACTGACGTATAGCCAAAACTTACAAACCTAATTTAAAATCAATGTGAATCCTTAGGTTGATGAATAGCTAAACGAGTTGAACTAAATTTTTTATAGTTTTTCTCCCGATACTACCATTTCCGTCCGCTATTGCAACCGTAATTTGTTCCCTATTTTTATAGCCCGGCTGAGAATTGCGAGGCATGCAACGCCATGCAAACTCAAGCCTTCTTCTATCACTAAGTTTCCAACATTTTTCCTGTGATCTACGAAGACACAAAAATTTTCATTAAGAAATAGTGTCGAACCTAAGCCATTTCTTTCTTAAGCGTCTATGTTGAAACTGCTATAAACAGTCACTAGCAGATGCCGTTTAATGTTTGTTACAGCACCAGCTCTCAATGAAAGCTATTTTCATCGTAATACGAGTAAAAGTTTATCTTATTCCACTGGGCGATCAGAAATTTAAGAATGCGTACTGAATTACTCCTGTGCATATTGAAGCCCAGGAGAGCAGCAGCATTAAATTTTACGCAACCTAAATTTTCAAAAAAAAATTATTTGAGTTCTGAGATCGATCTTACCTTGTATTTTGAAATCTTCAACATTTTTCTTATAATTCAAATCAAAATTGGGAATTTATAAGTAGTTTTTTTTTCAAAACGATCATACAACCCGTGTAGCAACTGGGAATCCGAGTTTATGGGTACAATTGAGTTCAAATTACGAACATATGCACAGGCGCTTAGAATCGTCTTAGGCGTGCCATAAAAATTAAAATTGTGGCCATTTCGACGCTGATTGAGTTTCGTTTGTAGCCAAACTTTGTTACGAGAGTTTTGAAGGCTGTCTCATTATTGATTATTTTTTAGGCCTCGCCAATAAAGGATGTTAGACTGAAACTCAGCGATAGAGAAAACTTTTGTTCCCACAAAATATGATATTTTGTATACTTTAATTTACAATATTTACTTATTTAAATATAATGGAGGAATTTAAATCACAATGTATCGCTAAAAGATGAATGTAAAGTATTTTTGTTTTAGTAAATCAGAATGAACTTTAAATTTATTTCAACACAAGTGATATCGACTATGATGCATATGAACTGATGACCGCAGAAAATTTGAATATTATGGGAATTTAAGAACCTCATCATAAATCACAATGTCGAAAGGAGCCCAGTATTTTTAACTTACAGTATATTAAGTAATAAGAAATGTTCGGAATTTCTCACCACTCAAATCCCCATCGGAAACTTGCTCAATGGCCTGAGTGGGAGAGATTGGATTGGGGACTCCATAGTCTGTACTACCGCGCTTCAGTTCAGCTAGGTAGTGATGGCTTGATACTGAGAACAGTCAGTACACTACTAGACACTGAGAACAGTCAGTGCACTGCTAGACACTGAGAACAGTCAGTACACTGCTAGACACTGAGAACAGTCAGTACACAAATCCCCATCGGAAACTTGCTCAATGGTCTGAGTGGGAGAGATTGGAGTGGAGAGTTCGAGGCTGTATCACCGCGCTTCAGTTCAGCTAGGTAGTTATGGTGTTGGGACTAGTCAATAAATAAACAAACAAATCTTGGTTTCCGCAAACTTTTAATAAATAACTATAATAATAAACAAACTACGGATACGAGAATACAAATGAATAACCCGTGTATTTTCTTAGCACTTCTAACTCCGGCCTCACGTTTCGGAGCCTTTCTGAAAATGCATGAATAAACAAATTATGGACACTAACAAATCAGAGTATAATGCAAACTAGGCAAAAATAAGTAACAGATTAATACAAATAATGATATTCATAGTCACCTATATAAACCACTGGATATATGTATACATGACTAGCACATGAATAACTAGACATACCGTAATACCTACACGCACCTCTGTGGTGGGATTCCCATACAATGACGAAATACATAGCGCATCTAAACGAGGTCACGTCAAAGGTGAATCAAAACGCTAAACGATATATTTTAAGAGTCCTATTGCAATCCCTTACATCGGCTTAGCTAGACACTGAGAACAGTCAGTACACTACTAGACACTGAGAACAGTCAGTACACTACTAGACACTGAGAACAGCCAGTACACTGCTAGACACTGAGAACAGTCAGTGTACTGCTAGACACTGAGAACAGCCAGAACACTGCTAGACACTGAGAACAGCCAGTACACTGCTAGACACTGAGAACAGCCAGTACACTGCTAGACACTGAGAACAGATAGACACTGACGAGAATAGCCATACACAGCTAGACACTGAGAACAGCCAGTACACTGCTAGACACTGACGAGAATAGCCAGTACACAGCTAGACAATGAGAACAGTCAGTGCACAGCTATAGACACAGAACAGTCAGTGTACAGCTAGACACTAGGGACACGCTTCGTAGAAAAGTTTCAATTTCCCAATTTCAGCTTAAAACGAAAGTTTTGAAGACATATTGGATACTAACTTCGTTCACATCAAACACCTAATCATAAATTGAATCATGTGCCAATCTTCTCCAGGTTCTGGACACAAAATAGTCTATAGGAGATGTTTATTTATTTTTCCATCGCTAAATAAATGAGTAGTGATAATGGAAGTTATTTCATTACTGGCAAAATAAGTAGATCGAGGAAAGTTTTAAAGTTAACGCTTCGAAGTTAACGAATTCAGGCCGTTTTCCTAAACCATCGAGTAAACTCATCTGTGTCTTAAATTCCTATATTTAATATTTATAAAACATAATGCAACAATTTACGTCTCATCATTCAAAGATTTAATAATAACGACATAAATACGGTGTCTATGATTGGTGCAAGACTTATACGACCGCTGATATTGTAGCAAGAAGCTCGATATACTCGACAAATAAACTTTAAAGACATCATGAATACGCTTTCAGCTTAGAAGAACCTCAGAATACAATTCTAAACTAATAAAACATTGATACAGGGATCGTTCTGGCGCATTGACATCGTATTTTTTTCCTAGAATTTTTAGTTATGTCCATTTTTCACGAACTTATCAAAGCCCCCTCGTAAAATAAGTAAAATTTCTAAATTTAATAACAACATCATATCAAATTAATGTGAATGTTGTGCAAATCGAGTATTCACTTTATATGTTCTATTATTCAGCTGTAGGGAAGTTTCCCGAAACTAGATGCTTTCACAAAGAAATTACCGATAATCAACAAAAGTTTCACAAATGGATCGACAATCGAGTGACTTCAATCGCTTCATGCAATTATTGTCTTAAGCGTTTAATACATTAATCTCAATTTAATTAATATGAAGATTAATTACGCTTGTAAATAACTTATTCAGTGTAGATTTTTTACTAACATCTGCAGCAACATCGGCAGTAGCGTGGCTATCGGTCCTGTCCCAAGACGTGAGTGAGGAGCCCACAGATTTTTAACTGCTGCGAAAATTCATCAAATCGTCAATTCAACTCGAATGTATATGAATGATAGCTTTTGGAATGTCAATCACTAACAAACATAAGCAGTGAATTCTTTTTATAGCTACAGACTGCTTATCATAAAGAATTTTTTTGGCAACCAAAAGATTCATTTGCAAACATCTGCATTTCAGTCACTCAAACTAACCGAGCTGAAATTTCAGCAGCAGGTTCGGTATAAATACAGACTTTATTGTAGAATAGAAGCTCAATAAAAGTTTAACGTTTTTTTATCGTTGAAATGTATACAATTTCTCGATTGTGACAGAATTACTTGAAATAGATTCGTTTGCTATGATAAAACCGAATTCCGAAAAAAATTATACTCAAAGCATTCATAGTTATGAAAACTTCCATGAAATTGATTACAACGGCAAAACCTTACTTTTTTTGACCGCACGTACAACCTAAGTTGAGAGAGGAATAAACAAAGTTCCAGGCTTGATTATTGCTCTTACTACAATGCTGCACACTTACCTTCCCTCCCGAAATGGTTGTTCATTTTATGTGATGTTAAAATAATTTCGAAATATCTTGCAATATAAAAAAATGTACACAGAAAACCGACATTTAGTCTGGATTTTATAAATTTTAATAGAATCACAAATGGTGACTAGACAGAGTTACATTCCTTATTAAAATTAATTATTGATACAAAAACTCACTGGCCTATAAGTAGAGGCAGGGTGGCCCAGTGATTACAGTTCAGTGTACCAGGATCATAATTTGTATTATAATTATTATTATTATTATTGTTATTATTATTATTATTATTACTATTATTATTTTTATTATTATTATTATTATTATAAAGAATATAAAGACTTTGTTACTAAACTTTATCGTATTCCAATGACCAGGATATAGGGTCATCATAATACTGTAGATGCTAGAAAATTAATTAGTATTGAACGAATTGATCATTTTTAAATTTTCCTTCTAGCTATCATCCTTTTCTCTACCTTCTTCGGAAGCAATCCTTCCACCCGAAAACGTAATTCCAAAATCATGAGGTGGTAAAAATGTCACAGAGTCAAAATTCTTCAGAAACATTTCGAATAATGCACTGAATTGCATGCGAATCCATTGAACTCTCTAGTCTACAGTCATTTGCATTTCTATTGTGAAGGAAACTATAAATGAACACAATGAGTCCTGGCCGAATCCCTCCATCATTTCAGGCATTAGCCCAGAAGATTTTTGTATTTTGGGTACTTTTTAATATCTCAGATAAACTGAAAGACGCTTTGAGAGGAATCCACATGCCTGAAATAACACTTTCAAGGTAGAATTTTATCTGATTCCAAACTATCAAAAATATTCTATAATTTCAAGACAATATTTACTTCTGATTTCCAGAATAAAAAGTAGCTGAGCGTCGGTAAAATAATTTGTTTTTGAAAGATATCGTTTTCAAAATTGAAAAATCTCCGTACAATTGCTTAAAAATTAATGCTTTTTTTTGCATAATGCACCTGAGAAATAAAGTGATGATCATGCGAACAAATGAGTAAAAGTTAATAGCGCCATCATCGGTGACGTTAGCTGTCATTATAGGTTAATGTAGACTGACAACGCAAGACGACACCCGCTGTTAGGAGTCGCTGTGCATGTGGCATTACATCAATTAAAAATGCACCTGAGAAATAAAGTGATGATCATGCGACTAAATGTGTAAAAGTTAAAAGCGCCATCATCGGTGACGTTAGCTGTCGTTATAGGTTAATGTAGACTGACAACGCAAGACGACACCCGCTGTTGGGAGTCGCTGCGCATGCTGCCTTACTTTATTTAACAATTAATGTGGCATTACATCAATTAATAATTAATGTGTCATTGCATCAATTAATAGTAACTGTAATTTATGTAGCATTACATCAACAAACAATTGATGTGGCATTACATCAATTTATAGTTTCTGTAATTTATGTGGCATGACAACAATCAATAGTTACTGTAATTGATGTGGCATTACATCAATTAACAAATGAATGAAATGATGTAGCATTACCTCTATTAACAATTAATGATGTGGAATTACATCAATTAATTATTGATGGAATTTACGTGGCTTTGATTCAATTAAAAATTGATGTGGCATTACATCAATTAACGATTGATGCACTTAATGTGTCATTAAATCAATTAACAATTATTAGGGCAGATGATGGCAGTAATTAACTGGATGTCCAGGGATTAGAGACGGGTACTAATAAACCATCGCTTTCATTGTTCATGTTTCCGTGATCAATGAAGGGCAAATAAACCTTGTAGACTTAAAATAGAAGAGCTATGTAATCTTTGTGAAAATGGGCGAAATATTCCTAAATGTCGCCTATCATCAGTAAGATGTTGAAATGGTATTAATAAAATTGACTGTATGTTGAGATAATGTCATAATGTAATTGACTGTATCTTGAAATGATGTCATAATACAATTAACTGTATGTTGAAATGATGTCATGATATTATTGACTGTTTGTTGAGATGATGTCATAATTCAATTTATTGTATGTTGAAATAATGTCATAATACAATGGACTGTAGCACGAACAGGACTATGACATTCAAGAAAAACGCAACTTTAATTCTAATATGCAATGTCAAAATAAATAACAGATTAAGCATTCTTAAATCGATAATTCAGCATATATCCGATTTGCTACTATTCAAATGATCACGAACCAAATTTGACCTAAAATGGCTTACTGATTGTTTATCTTTCTTGGATCACAAACATTTATCTTATCATCACGATATCTCATTGAAATCCGCGCTCTCACAATAACTATTTCTTCCAAGTCTCTGAAGGGCAAGCGTGCGTATACTCACTAATGGACGCAGCCGTGCATACAACAAACAATTGATGTGGCATTACATCAATTTATAGTTTCTGTAATTTATGTGGCATGACAACAATCAATAGTTACTGTAATTGATGTGGCATTTCATCAATTAACAAATGATGTAGCATTACCTCTATTAACAATTAATGATGTGGAATTACATCAATTAATAATTGATGTAATTTATGTGGCATTACTTCAATGAACAACTGATGTGGCATTACATCAATTAACAATTGATGCAATTAATGTGTCATTACGTCAATTAACAATCATTAAGACATATGATGGAAGCAATTAGCTGGATGACCAGGGTTTAGAGACGGGTACTAATAAACCATCGTATTCTTTGTTGTGGTATCCGTGATCGATGAAGGGCAAATAAAGCTTTTGGACTTAAAATAGAAGAGCTGTGCAATCTTTGTGCAAATGGGCGAACTATTCAATTTTGTCGCCTATCATAAGTAAGATGTTGAAATGATGTTAACATAATTGACTGAAATTATGTTAAAGTAATTGACATAATGATGAAATGATGTTAATACAATTTACTGTATGTTGAAAAGATGTCATAATATTATTGACTGCATGTTGAAATGATGTCATAATTCAATTGATTGTATGATGAAATAATGTCATAATATGACTGACTGTATGTTGGAATGATGTCATAATATAATTGACTGTATGTTGAAATAATGTCATAATATGACTGACTGTATGTTGAAATGCTTTCATAATTCAATTGATTGTATGTTGAAAAATGTCATAATATAATTGACTATGTTGAAATAACGTCATAATTAAATTGACTGTAGCACGAACAGGACTATGAAATTCAAGTAAAACGCAACTTTATTTCTAATATATAATGACAAAATAAATAACAGATTCCGCATTCTTAAATCGATAATTCAGTATATAACCGATTTACTATAATTCAAATGATCATGCACCAAATTTGACCAAAATGGCTTACTGATTCTTTATCTTACTTGGATCACAAACATTTGTCATATCATCACGATATCTCATTGAAATCCACGCTCTCACATTAACTATTTCTATCAAGTCTCTGAAGGGCAAGCCTGCGTATACCCAGTATATAATGGACGCAGCCGTGCATCAAAAAACCTTTAAAAATTCGTTTACATTCATGCATTATATTTTCATAATATTAACAGCCGTCTGATGCTGGCACAGTTTGCAACGAACGAAAATATAATATATATTTAAAATCTCGTAGTCTCCAAACTCTCACTTGTTTCCAACTTTCATTTCCGCATCTCAAGAACGTGAAAGATTATGTCATTTTCAATCTCCAAGTGACTCCAAGACTCCAATGATAAAGACATGCAAATTAAAGTCAGGTAATCATACTAGGCCTGGTGTAGACAGATCACTAAGTTCTCGCGGTGTCAAAATCTCAGAAATGAAACTCTGAAATGACACGTTGCTTGCAGAGTTTCGAGTCGAGTCTGCTGCTGCAACATGCAGCCTGTTTAATTAGCCGGATACCAGTACATCTTCATCTCATTCTATGCCCAAGGTTTCTATGTCATTTAAGGAGTGAATGCCCAAGGTTTTTTTTACTAAGTTTTTCGTGAAATTTAATGTATACACTCTAAATATATTATATTCTGTCTATATATACGCTCTAAATATACTATACATGCCAATATACTCTGTCCGGCGCTAGTCGTCGCTTATCCCTTTCTCTAAAAGAACAGGGCGTGAACCAATTTACAGCGTCAGCATAAATTCAGCGCCAGCATAAGCATAAAAATTGAATTTATGACCTTGCCGTCACTGCTCATGAACTACGCTGTCGTTACTCTAAGGGGTTTACACTCCTTGGTTGGGATAGTTGATATTTCTAAAAATGACGGGAATGGAACGGGAAAAATGAGATTGCGATTAAATAATTAAACGCTGCTTCATTAATTGCCGGTCCATCCTATACGCACCATTTTTTATGTACAATAGAAATGTGTATATGTCGTGCCGTAATCGCGGAATTGCCGATTCTATGGAATGGCAACCAGTTTTCCGAATCTGTGAAATCAGCATTTCGTTGCTGATTCAGAAAATTGGACGCTGGAGTTAGAGTTGAAAAAATCGACAGTTAGAGTTGGAAAAGGTTGGGTCAAGATTGGGCAAGTTAAATTATATTTAAATATAAAAAACTTGTCTGGCTGACCTAACCCCAGATTCCTATGGTATATAAATGATGATTCTTCAGGATCTGCAAACTGGCTGCCGATTCAATAGAAGGCAATTCCGCATTTTCGGCACAACGTATATAAATGAACAGGCAGACAAGGCATTGATTGGATGGATAGATAATCCCTATATCTGCTTTAAGGTTCCTGGCAACATTATTTAAATGACAATACAATAGGAATCGTGTATATTTCCAATGCCTGAGTTCAATCGTAAGTTATGATGACAAGGATTGCAGGACAGTCAAAGTAATAAGAAAAATATTAATGACATCAACAATGTGTAAATAATATCAACAACATGAAAATACATCGGATAATACATGAAACATGGAGGAAAACTTTTTGAAACATATAGAAAATGAATGTAAATGTGATTAGATTGGTTAAGAATTAAGGTGATTATAGACTGGATGGATTTTTAATAAATTGATGTTGAGAAAATATTCGAGAAATGACAGAAGTATGTTCAGAATTCGCAGAAAGAATTAATGTATTCGCCATCTATGAAAAAACAAGACATTTTGAGAAAGAAATGTATATGGTGGAAACCGAATAGGAGATTTCCGAAAATTTGCAGGAGAGATAAAAAGCAAAATAAGCTGCAACGAAATATATAAAAAGTAAATACTAAATTTAATATAGGTTATTATATAAGGTTGAAAAGAATACGGAATATTTAGTGGTAATATGTAGGAAATGATTTGAAAATAAATAGAAGAGGTAAAGAAAATGTGTAGTATATCATTTGAGATTACTAGATGACGCAAGAAAACGTAGCCTGAATATTCTTCAAGTGAATAAAATTGTAGAGAAACTCGATGGGAAGGAAGAACGGTTAAAAAATG
Source organism: Hyalella azteca (assembly GCF_000764305.2). Classification (NCBI taxonomy): domain Eukaryota; kingdom Metazoa; phylum Arthropoda; class Malacostraca; order Amphipoda; family Hyalellidae; genus Hyalella; species Hyalella azteca. Next base: position 49,576 of record NW_025941780.1, read on the forward strand.
AAAAATCAATGTGTGACTATTAGGCGTGAGCTCTTGATAAATTATTGTCCTGATAGTAAGTTCAAAGTACACGAGAAAAATTGCAATTACATCCATGACATCAAGGAAGGCTCCAAACAAACTTATTAATAAAATGCGTTTAAAAATTACTTTTTAAAGACAACACATCTATAGAGACCAGTGCCTCCGATGTTACACATGTAAAATGAATTTCCTATTTTATTTTTTATATATTCAAAAAATATTTTTTACATTTTTTGATGCATAAAAAACTTTTAGTTTCCAAAATTATTTATTGTGTCAATTGATTCGATGCTTTGTCTCCGACTTTACGCAAGTGGACAAAATTTCAGATGGATTGGACAGGTAGAAATGTGTCAAATATTGATTATAAGATTTGTATCAGACAAACAAAGAAAAGTGACGTTAATTAAAGAGAAGTGTTGTTAAAATAGAAACGAAGAGACCAAAGATTTACATTTTTTAGATTCTCAAGTGACATTTTCTTTTTATGCGTTTGTGTTCCTTGCACAAGCGTGTTTTCCAAGGCCTTTATTTGGCTTGAATTTAAAGCAAAATATCTTCTAGTCTACATCGAAATGTGGCTTGTATCGGAAGCACATGAAGATATTAAATGAAGAATGGCGGGTTATTGAGATTAAAATTTTTACTGGTGCCCAATATTTTGTGGACGTGGATCATGGTCTAAAATTTAAGTGTTCATGTCAAATCATTGTGCTGTCATGAAGAAGCATGCCTGAACCTCCTCAAATAAGACTAGAAAAAGCATGCAGGCAGCAATACAAATAATCCGTTCAGTTGCATGAACGACAGTTAAATGTTATGAGAATACTATTATTGCATCCATAAAGTTAGCCTATTTTATATTTTACTTTTGGCTACAAACATTGATCTGATCCTGCACTTGTAAATTCAATCCTAACCATCTATTCACCCCTAGGCCGAAGTTCTATTCACCATCACTCAGAAGTTCTATTTTACCGGAAAGCATAAGTTTTACTTGCTCATAGTCATGAATTCTATTTGCTGTTAGGCACTTTTTATTTTTATTTTTTTCATTCCGGCAAAAGTTCTATTCATCCTCAGGTAACAGTTTTGTTCACCTTCAGGCATGACTTGCGATAGAAAAACAAAGCCCCGATGAAGTGCACTGTCAGTAACTCGGCTTTTCTTATCTCGGTGAGAGGCCCTCACGCCTCACGCATTGATAAAGATACGACGCTACTGCCGGATTTTTCTGTATTATATTTGACGGAATTTTTTGTGTTTTGCAATTCCTGTTTTGGTGACTCCTGAACTAAATTCGTAACCTCAAGTAGATGGCGATATAGAAATTAGGCCAGAAATTTGCAAATGGATTGTAATACGAATTTATCATCAGGTCCCTGCTAGTCTTAACTATTAAAATTTTAAAAGAAGTTAAGCAATATAGTAACCTTATGTATAAAAACTTACAAATAATTTCAAAGAGTAGAAGCTATGTTTTTATGAGACGATAAAAGTATAATGCAATTCTTCCAGCCTTCCAGTGTGCTTCAAGATCCACGCGAACGACCGCTGGCGACTGACATGCACATTTCATTTAATTTCTGCCTTTGATGCATTATGTTCTATTCAAACTACGCCGGCCTCTTGACTTGGAAATCTAAAACAGCCTCAGGGTTGAGGCCAATGAATGGCGTCTGATGATTAAACTTTAAAGTTTTAGGAGAGAAACTGGCTTACCTGAAAAATATTTAGCAACACAAGCAATTTTCACTGGTCTGCGTCTAAAATTAGTTGGGAATATGAAAATGAATTAATTCAGGAATTTTCAGGCTTAGATCTTATCGAAGGGCTACATGTTTTATGTTGTTGTTGGGGCAATGTTTTCTGACATGCACCTGCGGAGAGGGCATACGGTTTACGTTATTTCACTCAGGGTTTACTTACGACGTGCTCCAACATGTGATCAAATAATTAACTAAGTGTGTGAAATTCAAAATATGTTCCGCCAAGAACCTAAGCCTGGTAATTCAAAGTGTAACTTGTAGCATTATTCTCATGTTAAAAAAATATTTTTATTCTTTCAGCGCAATCTTCTAGATTACCTTGAATATCCAAATACATCTACTACATTTTTTCTCCTTTATCCTTTTTGGCGCATTTTCTAATTTATGGAAAAAATGCACTATTGTGCTCGCCATGTCCGTCTGTCTGTCTGTCTGTCCGTCCGTCTGTCCGTGACCTCAAGTTTTCGTCGACGAGAAAATACGCTCTCTGTCACTCACTGCAGTGAGTACTGAGTTATATTTTTTTTTATTTTGAGCAAAGAAGTAAACTATGAAGTTCCGGATTGGGAAGAACCATACGTCCATACCACATAAACTATTAAAACTATTATAAACAATTATAAACTAAAAACATAAACTATTATAAACTGAATGGACAATTTACCAACTATGGCAGAATTTTTGAAAATTTTCAGACCTTGCATGGCTTTATAGAACGCTGCCCGTCATCATTTTCGACTTAGACAGCACCCCACCAAAATGTTTCATTGCAGTATTCGAGAAAAACGTTTATATTTTGCTTTGCTTCAAAACTTCAAGATACTCCCTTTTTATTTCTTGCCCAATTCACAGAAATTCCACCAAACCAAACCAAAGAATCACTTTTTGCAAGTCTCCCCTTATAACTAGCGAGATTGGAAGCAAAATTGCCTCCGGATTTAACTGCCAGCTTTCAAGTTACTCAATGGTTGGAGATTTTACTTTTTGATATTCTTTCTTATGTATATTCAGTATTTTACTTCCGTTCTGCTGGCATCTCAGTCCATATTAATGATACCGCAATTTAAAAAGGCAAACACGTTGACCGTTGGTACTTTCAGTTTTATCAATACAACTGAACGAATGACATTTTAATCTATTTTCCCGTTTGAGTTGCATTGAATTTATCTTCTAATTACGTGGTATTTTGCACTTCCTTAAACTTTTTTCTTTATATTTATAGTTTGCAATCATTTTCCCTAAGCTATTATTTCCATCACAATTTTCTTCTAATGATAAATCTGCAATAGAAAACAATTATTGCTCTGAGGGCTGCTTCTTAAATCTTTTTTCACTCGCCATCCTCTCAGTTTTTTAATTTGGCTCGTTTTTCCCCAACTAATTTTGAGATGCTTTCAGAGCTACATTGAGCTCTCATTTAAAACTAGTTTTTCATGAATGTTATTACGTATCCTTGCATAGTTCCAAGTTTTGCACCTGCTATTTCTCTCGTTTTTTTGAGTTAGCTTATTCTGTTATTATTAACAGTAAAAACTAGCTGCTCCAAGCACCTTAATGCATTATTTATCACCTGGCTTTTATATAAATCGTGTTAACTGTGTTCAATGCCAGCCACATTATTTCACTCTGAAAAGCTTTAATTAGTATATAAATGTGAATTATAATAAGGCATTAATAATGAAAGATTGACATCAAATTCCGTTTTGTATGTCAATTCATTTTATATACCAAATTTTTCCACCGACATGAAAAAATCGGTATGCATGCCTGGGGGATAGTAAGGCAGGGTGGCCCAGTGGTTACAGTTCAGAGTACCAAGATTGGCGCAGAGAGGCGCGGGTTCGATCCCAGCTCTGTGCGCCAGTTTCTGGTCAGAATCGGCGAGGAGGCCGGGCGGTTAAGCAAAAGCAGAATTGTAGCAGTGAGTTGCGCGTTCGAGACCGTAACAAGCTGTGAATATATTGCGATGCTAAGAATCGGCGACAGGCCTACGGCCTAATAAACGCTGAAACCGCTATTATAATATTATTATATTTAGGCAGGGAAACAGTGACGCGAGGTTCACGTCTTGCGGAGTAAGTAAGGTGGTTGGCTCCAGGGCTGATTTGAGCGTTAATTTGCTGGTCTATGGCTGCGCACCCAGAAAATCCATTCAGTAATTGTTACCGAAACTCCGCTTCACTATGCAATCCATATAAAAAACTACATTTTTGTCATGTATGCATGCATGCGCCCTCTGATTAGTGACGTCAATCATTCCTGAATTTCTGACAGTTGAACTAAGAAAATTTATCCGTTTACCACCCAGTAAACGGGACCTCCATCTTTCACTTTACACCTACAAGCAAAAGCAAATTATTTGTGCTACCAAATGGACTTGGGCCGCCAGTTCTTTGCATTTTATTGTCGGACCAGGCTCTCCAACTTTTATATCGTTTATGATTGGAATGCAAGAGATGCCTTTGATCGTTACAGCCGATCTAGGATTTTGCAGCTGATGCTGAAAAAATTTTTCACTGCTTCATTCTCAAAAGTGCAAGGAAATTCAAGTAAGTTTATTTTGTTCTCAGCGAGCATTATCGGGAAATTTTTGCCGTTCTACCTACTAACGAGGTAGAAGATGAAAAATCAGAGCTCACAAATTTCTCCGTTATTTTTTGTGCTTTCAGATTTTTTTAGAAAATAGAATTTTCAAAGCATTTATTCTGGTCCGAAAACATTAGAAAATAGACCAACAGCTATAGGGGGAAAATGTCTTTATAACCTTATAAATGCAAACCAATTTGCTCCTAAATGTTTTTCTACCGGCTCATCATAAAGAATTTTTTGGGCCTAAATTTCTGCTTAAAATGTTGCAGTAAACAGAAAACATTCGATGTTGATTACAAATATTTTTTATGAAGAATAACATGAGTTCTGAAAAAATAATACTGTTTTGGGACTCCGCAGGAAAAAACAGGTTGGCTGCACCAATCAGGCGTGATAACAGATGGAAAAGGCTATAGCATTCTACTTATGATCTTCTCCTAATCATTTTATTGCCACAAAATAATAAATAAAATTTCAAGCCGTTTTCTTAATTTTAATTTCTACGTTAAGGTAAAGGTTGAATAAAAAGTCAATATAACGTTTCGTTACGATAAATTAATTATTAATCCGCATGAATAACGCATTACCCTTACATAAAAATTACCATTACAGACATTAAAACTAAAAATTAATTATAGAGAAGAAGTTGATGCTAAAAAATTCTACGGGTGTAATTTTTTTAGAAGCTAACGCAACACTTGTTTGTGCGACGATTCTCTATTTTTAGGTAATTATTGGGCAGTCATTGTCATATTGAAGCAATATGCAATGTTGAGCAGGTATTTATAAATGTTTGTTCATTATGGCTCTCCGATAGTAGCGTTCGGGCATCCACGTAATCGAGAATATAGCAGCATGTAGTGTTAATATCAGCATGTAGTGATAACAGCAGCATGTAGTGATAATAGCAGCATGTTGTGATAATAGCAGCATGTAGTGTTAATATCAGCATGTAGTGATAACAGCAGCATGTAGTGATAATAGCAGCATGTAGTGATAATAGCAGCATGTAGTGATAATAGCAGCATGTAGTGATAATGGCAGCATGTAGTGATAATAGCAGCATGTAGTGATAATAGCAGCATGTAGTGATAATAGCAGCATGTAGTGATAATAGCAGCCTGTAGTAATACTGCCCTAATATTGAGGATTATTGTTCATATTAAATTGACAACGAAGTGACATCATTAACAACTTCATGGTGAAACCTTTATAAAACTCTTTGAGAATATTTGAAGTTTTCTTTTATATTTGGAATATAAACCCATATAGATTCAATATAGATTAAAAGATTCGTTGACTGAAACTGTGATAACGAGTCCATACTGCCCCTTGAAAAAATGTTTCTTATTATTAATTAATGCTGATTAATCAATCGCTTTTTATTAATGTTGCGAATTACGTGGTGTAATTGATTAAAAAATTATTGCTATCTCGCCCTACTGTGTTAAAATTAATTTCTGAGAAAAAACGGCGAAATGGATCTTGTTGAAAATTTTTGTTCTTTATTTGAATTCTAAACCCGCCTATATGAAAATTCCATACAGAGTGTCTTTCATTTATTCACTTATATTCTGCTGTACCCATCAAACATGGATACTGTCGACTTGCCAAGGGATAAACAACGGAGATTAAGTGATTATCAATTAATTAATTAACAACGAACGCGCAAACATAATCAAGCTGCTGATAAATTACCGTTAATCTGGAGAGATATTGACAGTCAACAGGAGATTAATAATAGAAGATCTTATGTGGCTGGGCAAAAATTCCTCGCTTAGCGTTGACGACTGAATTCTATTTAGTAAAGAGCTAGAAACAATAATATTTCAGAGGATGTTGCACATTGTTTGAGATTCGAATCTTTTATAATAAATGATAATAAAATTAATAATAGTTATTTTTGTTAAATATTTATTTAGGAAAATTTTTTTTTGCTGAAAATCTTCGCTTGAACAAGTCGAAAATTGCCCGATGATAGGTTGCATAAAAATATTCAATCGAATTCAAGCAAGTAGCTTTTAGGTTCAACGGTGCGATGAATTCAATTTTATTGAGAAAACATGTTTTTTTAACAATCTCATATTGCCTGCCTCAATGAATCTATTTATAAATAATTGTAATCAACTTAGAAACGCATTCTCCGAGGTAAAATTGACGAAGTTTTGCGAGGAAATGTAAAGCTTATTAAAGCAAAAAGCAATGTGGCAGAAGAGAATTATTTTGAATTTTTTATAAGATTTATAAACTTAGAAAGCAAGCAATGTTTACAGATCAATTTGTCAGATCATTGATTACACAATTACAGATCAATGTCAGTGCTTTATCAAAAAACACTTATTATTCAACTGTGAGCTAATAAACTACAGTGAAGGCTGTGAAAAAAAAATTCGTCGTCCCTAGAAGTTAGACTCTTCACGTGAGGTATCCTTGATACCAAAGCAGCCTATGCGGTTGTGTTCTACCTTCCTGTCGCGTCACAAATTGTAAACGGGACAGAAAATGCGATAAGTCAGATAAGGCTGGTCCAGATTATCTGCTACATAATATTTATTTGTAATTCAGTCAAAACATAAAAGTTTCATTTAAAAAAACGTTATCGAAATGATTATATTTAGGTTTAACACTGATTTGGAGAAAAAAACAGGAGAAGAATCTCATAGGAAATCTCACTTTACAAGGCAATCAGTGCGAGTCTGTGTGATAAGATCCACTCGACCGAGCTGCGTTTCCAATTGCCAGTTGTCTTGGAAAAGTCAGTGCCAGTTTACTTAGATTACGTAGAGGTCACGTTACAGCTGTGTGACTACACGTAAACTGAGCTAGAGGACCAGGAAAAAACTATTTCTTTGCTTCAGGAACAGCTGAAGGAATCAAATTCGCAGACGATGAGCGACTGTATATCGAAACTCCTTAATGGCTAATGCAGGAGTATAGAATATGTACATTTATTGTCTTAGTACAGGATACAACATTGTATGGTTTGCACGACTCTTTGTTCTGCGTTTGCAACGCAACAGATTTTGGAGCATAAAAATTTCATTCAAAAAATCAAAGACACGCGAAATTTGAAAAATAAAAAACAAATCAAAGACGCGCGAAAAATCAAAAATCGAAAATCAAAGACGCGCGAAAAATCAAAGACACGCGAAAGACACGCGAAAAAATTTGAAAACATTTTAGCGAATATCATAGGATTTGGGGCAGGCATTCATATACCTTGTAAATAGAAACATGAATCGAAATAATGTAAATTTAGACGTTACATTTATGTAATAATTATAAGGCATCTTAAACAAAAATAAACCTAAAATTCAATCATCAAAACATGCCTCACAAATGAAGAAACCTAAATATTGAGGGAAACTATTCATTTTACCCATTATGCGTGACCGCTAGCTCAGTTTATCACAGATGAGAATTTAGAAATCATTAAAATCTCTTACATCCAAACTTCATACAAATAATTAACGAATTATACTGAAAACACCAACCTATTATTGACTTAATTCGTACACAATCCTTTTTCTTCTATGGTTTGAGACTCCCGATCAAAATGATGACAATGTATATAAGCAGCATAAGAAATAAAGACAACGATCACATTTCGTCCTGAACAAAACTTATAAACTTTTCACCCGTCCAACCGACTGCATGTATAATTTGTAAAAATTAGATCAGTACTCACTGCACTAAGTGACAGAGAGCGCATTTTCTCGTCAACGAAAATGTGAAGTCACGGACGGACGTTTTCTCACGGACGGACATGATGTTTGAAGTCAAGGACGGACATGACGAGCACAATAGCGCCTTTTTCCATATATGAGAAAATGCGCTAAAAATTAGTCAGGGTTGCGCTAAAATATGATAATAAATAAGAAAGTCAAACAGTCGTTTCCATAGTAACTTACCCAGATTTTGCGGTTTGAGCGGAAGTGACCGCATGAGTTTAGCGAAACCAAGAGAAGACATGCCTATTATGTCTGTGTATATGATGCCTGGACTCTCACATCTTTTCGTCACAGCCATTTAAATTTTCTTTAAATTTATTGATTTAGCTTTTTTGAAACTTCTCTTCGTAGTTGGATTTGAGTTGAGATTATTCCTTTGTGTAGAGAAGTTGCAAAATTTGAAATCTTAACAGCAACTATTGGCTTCTGTTAAGATTTGGATATTGGATCGACAATTATTAACGATACTATAGCCATGCTAGCATATAGCCTCATATAGAAGATTTAAATACTCGTCAATTTCATACGGTATTATGTGCAGTTATTTTACTAAATTTTATTGGGCCTTTTCTCAGAGTCAATGAGACACTCGATCCGTCTTCATTCATTTTCCCCCTTAAATTCGTTCTTTCGCGGCAATAGAATAGCTCATATTCTTAACCGTGCATTTTCCGCATGAAATATTTTATTCGTTCGATTTTTCTCTCTTTGGTAATGTTTTATAATCCTCTCGATGTTCTTCGGAAAATTGTATGCATTAAAACAATTAATATGTAGCCATTTAAAGTTTTAATCATCGTCCACGTTTCTGGAATTCTATATCCAACCGCTATCGTGCAACTTGTTCGATGAGCTTGATACACCTCCACTACTACAATATGTTGGCGATTATTCGATCAGTTATTCGTTATCTAGCTTTACTATACCTGCTTGTTTAAAAGGAAACTGACTCTTTTCTTCACATTTTATTTAGTCAACCTGTAATTTCACGTATTTTCTTGGGTGTGAAATACGCCCGCTGGCTCATACTGCGTACGTCGGAGCTCTGCACACAGACAAAAATTTCTCTAGGTTTAAAAGGCATAAACTGTGCTTCAATTGCCTAATTTATTCCTAATAACAATCGCTTTAGTCATGAGGGAGATCCTCTTGAAAATCAGAATTGGTATTAAATACTAATCTTTACAAGACTGTTGAATTTTTTTATTCATAAGCTATACATTTGCAATTATCATATTGTCTTGTTTCATTATCAAAATCATACGAATTCAAAGCGCGTCATTTCTTACATGAAACGCATCACTTTTCGTTCTTATTTGCTCTGCGTATAAAACTTGACGGACTCAATTTTATTTAAAGAAACTAGGTGCAGTAGATCAAATTTGGCCACGAAACTTCCAAGACTCCATGATGGAAGATAAATAATAATTTGTCAATTATGCGAGGCATACTCATAATATTTGGCTCCACGTTTTCTGCAACCCAGAAACTCGTAGAACGTAGATATCTCTTAATTGCCGTTCAAAAGGATAATATAACAAAACAAAAGATCAATTAGTCTATTTACATAACTGAAGACATGACGATAATAAAATCAATAATCATTTTTTGAGTACTTAAACACTTGTTCAATCTTATGTTATAATCGAAATTAATACAGATTCGGTCTTTCAGGAGTAGATTAAAGGTTGTAAACCTCTCTGCGGAGATTTCATATAAATACTTCAACATGTAAAGTGATTATGCATGCTCAGAGAAATAATTAAAATTTGTAGACAAAGTCTCAAATTCCATTCATTGAATTTTTTTATTCTTCAATCTTTTGTCCTGCAGTCAATAAAAGAAAATTATTACGTATTGGATCCATTACATTTCTGCTGAAATACGCAACGCTAAGTATTTTATACGCTGCATTCGCGGGTGGAATTAATTTGTGAACTGAACTCCCGACCGTTCCACATATAACCATGATGTATAATCTGATGACATTCATCATTCAAGGGATTATATTAATGCAATCTAATATTATATTCGAATTTTAATTGCTCAGTATTTAAGCGACAATTTAAACATCAGTAATTATACAAATGCCGATTATACCCTTAAAATTAAATTTAATACCCTTAAATACCGATTAATGTACATCGAAGTGATTCATCGGAATGGCTAGCAACTTTATTGGTCTGTTGTGAATACATTCAATTAAATATAAAAAATGTATGTCTTTGATTAATATTGATTGATTGCGAAACGATAGATCCCTGGCGAAACGTAAATTCCAATGAAATCTTCTGATCAGACCCCTACTATATAAATTTAAAGCTAGGTATACATAAATATTGCTGGTTCTAGCTCAATCAAGGCCCAAAAGGGTTCAACATTTCAAACCGACAAACTTCTTTGGAAAATGTTCCTTAGCGCAATGTCGAGCTCAGCGAGTGTCATCTTCTTATATTGAATTTTCGATGTCATAGGAAGTTTAGGAGCGGTTGGGGAAGCAATAGGACTCCTGAGTGTGTGAGCTGCATCGCATCGCTGACACGACGAAAAGTAGATAGCCGGTTGATTGATCGGTTGAGACGGCGGTACAGGACCACACATAGCGGGCTGGATAGCCGATGGGTTGTTCGGTTGAGACGACAGCAGCGGATGACACAGATTAGGCTGGATAGCCGGTGGATTGCTTGATGGTAACGATGTTACAGTATTACACGTTGAAGACAGGATTGCTTCATTAATGTTTACGTTGAGCAATTGTCCACGCTTGTACTTGAGAGGTTGGAAAGTCGGTTCATTTGGTGAATTAGGCTCAGAATTTAATGTAGTTTGTTGCATAGAAAATAGATTGTTCTGGTAAAATGTCTCTCCATAATTGATTGCAGTGGGTTGGACAGTAGGTTGATTGCTTGGATATAGCAAAGACCCAAATTGACCGGTTGAGACGGCAGTACAGGATCGCACATTGCGGGCTGGATAGCCGGTTGATTAATCGGCTGAAATGGCGGTACAGGATCGCACATAGCAGGTTCGATAACCTGTGGATAGTTCGGTTGAAAAGTTGGTACAATTTCGCACATAGCGGGCTGAATAGCACGTGGATAGCTCTGTTGAAAAATCGGTACTAGATCGCACATAGCAGGTTCGATAGCCGGTGGAAAGTCCAGTTGCGACGATGGAATTGAATCACATATAGCAGGCTGAATAGCCGGTTGATTGATCGGTTGAGACGGCGGTACAGGATCGCACATAGCCGGCTGGATAGCCGATGGATTGTTCGGTTGAGACGACAGCACCGGATGACACAGATTAGGCTGGATAGCCGGTGGATTGCTTGATGGTAACGATGTTACAGTATTACACGTTGAAGACAGGATTGCTTCATTAATGTTTACGTTGAACAATTGTCCACGCTTGTACTTGAGTGGTTGGAAAGCTAGTTCATTTGGTGTATTATGCTCAGAATTTAACGTAGTTTGTTGGATAGAAAATAGATTTTTCTGGTAAAATGTCTCTCCATAATTGATTGCAGTGGGTTGGACAGTAGGTTGATTGCTTGGATATAGCAAAGACCCAATATTGTTCATTGTAGGCTGAAGAGCAAGATTCATATTTGAATTGGAACACAATCCAAGTGGGTACATGGCAGGTTGGATTTGTGGATTAAATGCCTGGGCAGAATTGCACACATTGTGCTGAGCAATCGCTTCACAGCTTGGGAATGGCGATGGTTCGGGATTGTGTATAGGTTGGAAAATTGCCGGTTGATTGCTCTGATAAGACGATTGTCCATAATTGAAAATATTAGGCTGGATCTCTGGTTGAATGTTCGGGATGGATGATGGGCAAGAATTAAATACTGACAACCGGATAACACTTTGATTGCTTGGGTTGGACGGCGGCTCAGGGTGTTGTATAGAGGCCTGCATTGCAGGTTGATTGCTAGGATAATACGTGGACATAGTATTGCACGCATTGAACTGGTTGACTGGGGGATTCATTTTCTGGTAAGAAAATGGCTCAGTGTTATGCAAATTGAGCTGAATTGTCGGTTGATTGTTCGGGTAAGACTGCAGTCCAGGACCGTGCATCGTAGTTTGGAGCGTCGGCAGAGTATTTGAAGGAGATACAGACTCAGGATTGTATATTTCAAGTTGGATCGCCGATTGAATGGTCGAAGGAGATGTCAGCTCACGATTGTAAGGCACAGATTGAATCGCCGGTTGATTGTTTAGGTCTGGTAATGGACCAGTTATGTGCTCGGTTGGTTGGGTTGCCGGTTCAGGAATTGGAGGAGACGATGACCCAAGTTTATATGTCTCAGGCTGGATCACAGGTTGAATAATCGGAGGAGACGTCACCTCACGATTGTAAGTGACAGGTTGAATCGCCGGTTGATTGCTTGGGTATGGCAACAGTGCACGATTTTGCCCTGGATAATGAATCGTTGATTGGTTGCTTGGGCACGTTAACAATCCAAAAGTACACAACTCGGGTTGGATTGCCAGCTGAATGAGCGGAGGAGACGAGGGCCCGACATTGTACTTCATGGCTAGGGTTGAATGTTGATTGTTGATTGACATGGATCCAGAATTGTGTGCAAGGGTTTGGATATTTGATTGAATGCTTTGACAATGCGCTGGCCGAGGATTGTACGTCACTTGTTGATTTTCCGGTCGAACATAATTGTAAGGCGACGGCGTAAGATTGTGCGTAGTATGCTGAATTGATTGTTGAAGCATCGTTTGATTGTTTGGGCAATGAATTGGCACATGATTACACGTCGACGGTTGGATCGCTGGCTGCTTGTTTGGATAGTTCACTGGCCCAGAATTGCAAATCATGGGTTGAATGGCCGGTTGAATACTAAGAGGAGATGATGAATCAATTGTGTAGATACCTTGTTGCTGGATCACAGGTTGAATGCATGGGGGAGAGGAAGACCCAGGATTGAAGGTTATAGGTTGACTCGCTGGTATATTGTTTTGGTAAGGGGAGGGTACAGGATTATGCATGTTGGGTTGAACCCTCGGTACAGTTCTGAGGCCAGGCACCGGCATAGGATTGCATGCCGACGTTTGGATTGTTGGTCGATTGTTTGGGTAGGACAACGGTCCAGAATGGCACGTTAGAGGTTGGACTGTGGATTGAATGCCTGGAAGAGATGGCAGCAAATTACTATGTGTCGAAAATTGTACCTCGTTTTGATTTTTCACATATTGCGGCGTACCCAAATTGGACGTCGACGGTTGAATCTCATCTTGATTGTTCACATATTGCGACGAGCCAGGATTCCACGTGGAAGACGAAAGTTGGATTGAAGGTTGGTTGCTTGGATAATACAACGGCCACGGATCGGACGCCTGGATTGGCGGTTGAATGCTCTGGTTATACGAGAGGCCAGGGTACGTAGTGGGTTGGGTTGTCGGTTGAATACCTGAACAAGGATAATGTCCGGAGCTGTTCATCGGAGGCTGAATTACTGATTGCATGCTTGGGTAACACGGCGGTAAATGATCGTACGTAGCGGGGTTGGTGGTTGATTGAACGATTTTATGACTGTATGTTGCGGTTACGATTGCTGGTTGATTGCCTGGGTGCGGCGATAATCCAGGAATAAATGTCATAGGCTTGATCGCCGGTTGGATGCTTGAAGGATATACTGGTTCAGGGTTGTTTGCAACAAGCTGGAATGTCGATTGAATTGTTTGGTTTATAGGCGGGGCTTGCTTGGACAATGAGCAAGGCAAATCACTTGAAACAGTCAGAGTTGTCGGGGCCATTCTCTTCTCACTAATTGAATTTTTTGAGGTATTTACAGATATGTCTGATTGAATATAACAAGAATCTTCGTTCTCAGGTTCAAGTTCGTTCTTAGGTTCAAGTTCGTTCTCGGGTCCAAGTTCGTTCTCGGGTCCAAGTTCGTTCTCGGGTCCAAGTTCGTTCTCGGGTTCAAGTTCGTTCTCGGGTTCAAGTTCGTTCTCGGGTTCAAGTTCGTTCTCGGGTTCAAGTTCTTTCTCAGGTTCAATTTCGGTCTCGCATTCATACACGGTTCGCAATTTCGAAACGTGCAAGAAAAACTGTCCTTGAAAAACTTTCCTTAATTTTATCACACGAGTCTTCTCTTTCATTCCAGTTAAAAACTTCACACTGGATCCTTCCTGGTCAGACATAGGCGTAAGATTCAAATTTTGTGCTGCCAAAAACTTCAAACTTTTACTGAGCGTATCAAAATGATCACCATTGAAGTTAATCACGCCAAGGTCTCTCTGCTGTTTAAAAACAATTCACTAGCAACACGAGAAATAAAAATACGACATTATTCAATTCAGTTTCGATGTCCACAAGTCACTTCGTTCCACCGAGAAGGTTCGTACGAATGTCTCGCTTCACTCCCACTGAATGAATTTCTACACAACTGTGCCACCACGTTTATACATCCAAGACTCCGCCCAAATATCTTCAGCCAGGCGAAACCAAATGGCCCAAAATTTTACAACCATCCCTGTAACGTAGATTCAAGTCAATTTCCGCCAATCCACAGGTCATTTCTTTAAGTCGACATCTTATTGGTCTCACGGAGTATCTTAGTCAAGCTTTTACTTTCTTTGCTTTGACTTTATATCGTGCAAATGTTTAGCCAGCGCATGGATAAGCTCCGTTAAAATTTTAGGCTTTTGTTTCGATTAATCGAATTTCATGCAATTGAATTGGGGAAAATAGATTTAATTAAGAATAATTAAACTTATCCTTGCAGTTGATGAAAAATACCTATATCTTCTGACGCTCTATGTAACAGCTGGAAATTTCAATTAACCTTTGCTATATATTGCTCAATAAAGCACTTTTCTATCGACGGCATAGTGCATTCAAAAATATTTCTATTCATATTCAAAGCGGATTACACAAATAAGCAAATCATTAAAAGATCACAGGAAATTTGTTTTGCTGTCATAAGCGTAAAATGAAAATTTTTTTCATTTTGAGAACGCGAGAACGTATTTTAGTGCTAACAGGAGATACTTGGTTATTCGTAAACAAGCTCATCAAGCATGCTGAATTACTTGACATAAACACAATACAATAACAAGTATTCATTTGAACTATTCTAGTGGCTTTTTATTAACTGAAACACATGGATTAGGAAGATAGCGTCTCTACATATAAACGGCCATGCGAATCTAGGTACCTGGTGGGATTGCATATAGAATTCCACCCCGAATGTCAGTAATTTACTGTCAGAAAATATCAATTATTCGGATATACTGCATCTTTGGTATCATCAATGATACAGTTGCAAATTGGATTAAAAACCGTTGTTTTTTTGGAGTTTAATCATTGAAAATGTTTTTTTTAAGGACATGAAATGCTATATGTATTCCAGGAGAGGTTTTTCAACCTAATTAATTAATCATCTTCTGATTCAATTTAAACACTTTCAGCGTTATTTTTTCACATAAACAAATACTTGTTTAGTCTAGTAAATAGTTCATATTTTAATCTAAATAAACGTGTAATTACACTTATCATGTTCGCTATAATATTGCGCCATTAAACTAAACTATTTCACACCAGAAGTCATGAATGAACGTCACCAACGAGGTGGAAGGTTCAGTTAACACAAATCTAACACATCAAAATTCGTTCGTCATCCACAAGAGGCGGAGGGTCTCAAGTGTCCAGCTTTCTGAAGCTGGCAAGAAGTAAGCAGCGTTAGCATCTCACAGAGACGAGGTGAAAAATATGCTAGAGAAAGGAAAAGTTTTGTTGGTGGGTTGAAGGTAAAGAAGAAGTTGCACGTTGGCCGTTTGTAACACCTGGACTCAGTAATAGTTATTCAGTTTTAGTCTTCATCGTTTTCTTTCAGTTTCAGTCTTCTCTCTACCGGCGCTTGCTCTCCTGGGCCTATACTTTCAAAATTCGATATATGAATGTAAGTACTTATACGTTCTATTTTCTTGTCTACGATTGGTGGATTTTGCTTGAAAGGCCGTCAATGATTGGAACTTACGATCTCTTAACTTTTTTTGAAAGTATAGGCCCAGGTCGTCAGTAGTCTCTCACAACATACTAGAGAAAGGTGAAAACAACTGTAGCAAAGACACTCGTAATTAAGAGAGGTCGCTTACACGAGACGTTGGCCGCTCTTACTAGAAAGAAAGGCAAGAGAAATGTAAGGAATCCTGCCTACATAACAACTTAATCCCACAACTGAGATCCGCGGTCAGACACGGTAGAGTTCCGTGGTGGGACGCTCAAGAACAACGGTCCTAGGAAATCATATAGGACTTCCGATGAACACAGACACGCGTCAAAAGATCCCATGGGCAGTACCATGGATAAGAGAAAAGTCTTTACAAAGAATTTGGCATTGTGCCTAGAATTAGATATATTCACTTAACGAAGATTTACGAAGTAGAAAAGCAAACAATAATCAGAATATTTTATGACCATTACGAAATTGCAATTTTCGAAGCTCAAGAATGAAAACTAACCGAGGTTAATCTTTCATGACAAACGCTATTTTTGATTCCGCGTTGGCTTCTCTTCTCGTGGCCACTTTTTAATATGATAAATTTGATCTCTGATAACGTCTTGTCTCCAGTTAATTTCAGAATTCTTCACTGAGCGAACGCATATAAGTCTAGCATTTTAGCAGCTAAGCGAAAATTTGGCAATGAATCGCTCCAAATTTCCTTTTCAAGGAACTATTATTTTCTATAATTATTTTTAATTTGGTGATTATATATTTGTACGAATACCTTTACCGACTTCGTAAATCATGTGATTTTATAATAAAATACAGAAATTAATTAAGAACAGTAGAATAATTCATTATCATTTTCTCAGTCTATCGGCTCATGTTTTTTTTTGTGATGGAAGAATAGAGTAAGCATCGAAGAATCTATTCGAATCCAGAAACTGTGATATCTAAGAGGGACTTCATAACAAATGAGTAAGTCTAAAAATCTAGTGCACTGCACTGTTTATTGCGGATACTATATTAAGATTGGGAGGATCTTTTTCTACCTTTCTGTATCTGCTCTGAAGAGAACATCGATGGCTGATATAATGGTTCTGCATTAAGCTTAACGAATAATTTCAAAATCGTGTTATCTACTCGGATAAATTAAACAAACTGTCATCATTTTTTTAATAAAACAACCGAAATTAGAACCGATGAATGACTTTTAACTTCATAACTTCAAAAATCTGCTAAAATTCAATCTGTCTTTCCTTATTTCATAGTTATATTATTATTCGAATTTTCATCTTAATAATAGCTAACATTATTACAGATTATTACGGTAGCGCAAATGTTTGTGGTTATTTGCATTTCTATGTTCAAATTCATAATTTTATCAGCGTCTCTTCAAACTAATACGTACATCCGTTTCTTTGTAATAATACGCAAGACGTAAACTGAGGTCTTAACTTAATGCGCATTTTAATACTTCAATTATAGTTTTCATCTATAATAATTTTTCCTACTCTAAGCGTAAAAATTATTTCCGATTTGCTTCTACGGCTGAAGATATTTAATGATCCTGTCAGAGTTTAGCTTTAGAACTTTTATCTTGAGAAAGTTTCCCGTCTGCAAGCTATAATTCCACTGTCCGATTAAAACACAAAGGGTGAAGTGAACAATGAGTAAATTGGCTTCTTATTAATTCAGTAGGTAAACTCGAGCCTTCGATCTCGCTTGCTAACTTATGCATTAGAAATTAATAATTAATTGAATGGAAAATGCATGCATTTATCGAGGGAACTCGCATCTGCGTATGCAATCCAGTGAACGATACTAGAGTTTGTTAAAATTAACATATAAGATATTTTTTTCGCTTAAGAGTAAGTTCTGGAGAATTAATTTCTAGTTCTTTTGTTTACAGAAACCAAGAGTGAACCACTTTGTAGAAATTAAGAATAAATCTAAACAACATAAAATTTACAATTTGAAATTTTCACGCATGCATGATATGAGATATTTACGGTCTCGCAAAATTGTCACTATAATTAAGTAATGATTGCATTGTGAGTTTATATGATCATTTTATATGTGATTATTTTGTGAGTACATTAGAGTCATTTATAATTTACGTCAGAGTCTGGACAAACATAATCAGATAATTCGAATGCACGGAACGAATGATTGATAACCTAAGCATTTTTTAAAGTTCTCCATCTTGAGTAAAGTATGACTATAATATTGCTCGCACACGCTTTGAAGAAATAAACTAGTACCGTGCTGTCAAGTAGTGAAAATGTGTTGAATTTGATATTGTACTTGCACAATTTCAAATTGTTA
Organism: Hyalella azteca; assembly: GCF_000764305.2. NCBI lineage: Eukaryota > Metazoa > Arthropoda > Malacostraca > Amphipoda > Hyalellidae > Hyalella > Hyalella azteca. The sequence goes on from NW_025941780.1 coordinate 67,992, forward strand.
TGACATCCAAAGATCACGCTTACATCACGGAATAATTAAATCTTATATCAGAGGGATATTGTGAATAACATTCAAATAACTGAGCGATGGGTTCTACTTGAAAATTTTGCTAAGGCGATTCTGAAAGTCCCTGAAGAACGCCCTCTTTGTCTTTTTTCTTGACGTCTTCTGAGTGCCGTTATTTTGAGCAGCTGTGGATGACGTTTGTATCAACATTTTAAAGTCTGGATAAGAAGTGAAGTCTTGAGATGAGGACTCCTCAGGCGACATCGCAGTTTGATTATTTAAATCAGAAGATGAACTATGATGTTTCGATGAATAAATCGCGTAGGTTTCGATTGTTAAGTTTTCTTCAGCTAAACTTGGCTCTGACACTTCAGTTAGAATTGTGAGAGATGAATCGTAATCAGTTGAATCTGTTGTCGACACTGGAAGGTTTAACCTTGTAATGCCAAAATCAACACATGGAACTTGTTTAGGTTTAGTTGGCTGATAAGATTTAGGTGGAAAAACATCATCGTTCCTGTAGGTCGTGACGAAGCAATACTTTGATTTCCGACAGTTCCATCTTTTTTTCGGTATCCTACCCATGAAGAAAGCGTGACGTTCTTCTTCGGTGCTAATTTTTCGGGAGAGTGAAGGCTTAGGATTGTTAAAAGACGTAAACACATTCTGGCTTCGGATCACTTCACTATATTCTGGCAGTGACTGACCGGGCTGCAATCTTGGGATGTCGATGGTCATGTTTCCTCTTATTACTCTGAAAATCCTCATTTTTCGTCTGTTTAGCAGTTTACCTTCAGTGTGGTCCAACCAAAGTTGTTTCGTAACATCGATATGACGAGATGAGGCAGTTTCCATTGTAAAATTTTCGTATGAATCAACTCCACAAAATTTTTTTTGTGGTGAGTTCAGAGCAATATATTTATGAGAAGTTCCTAACTTCGGCGAGTGTTTTTCACGGTCGAATTCGGGGTTCAGAAGCAGAAATTGAATGAGATTAAAATTCACGTTATAGAATAGAAGTTTCAGCTCGACCAAGAAGCGGAGTACAATCCTCTGCCGTCTTACAACCACTGAATGCATGTGTCTAATGTTCAGTACCAATTTCTTCAGGCCAGTCGCTCCGCCCACAAAATAAGCCCGACGGTTCCTTGATAACATCCTGTTATTCCAGCCCCGTGACCAGTTCATCTTGAGTAGAACTATCCCTACTTATTTATCTGCAGTTTGATGGTCTAATGGAAGATCCAATACATTATTGTTTCCTTATCTTTTATTGTTAGTTTTCCGACTACCTCCAGAGTAACTATATCATTATTTTCCTACCCACAATTTATAAATTTCTCGCATGTGACATTTCTTTAGCCTGATGCACATTTTTGGTCACATGTGGCATAACTTTAAAAATTGAACAAATTTTGAAGAAAATATTCATGGCAGTAAAAATAATTCAGTTATCTCATCTTGAGCAAGCATTTTATTAAATTTGATTTAAAATTCGTTAAAAAATAATTGATTCAAGGAATTAAAATTCTAATTATTATTACACAGAATGACAATGTTTAGTTCAAAAATAAAATTCAAAAAAATTAAGTAAATTTATGGATTGCTTTCTTTTTTAGTCTAGGAATGCTCGATTCAATGAAAATATATGGCTGCAATACCTATCTCACTTTGCCTGAACTGTTAAGAGGGTTGCATTCTTGACTATGACACGATGACTAATATAATAGCTTGAAGAATAATTTATGTGGAATGGCTTTAATAACGTCATCCTGAAATCCATAATCAAAAGCATAAATACACTTATCGGTAATACGAGAATCTTACCAAATCGTTATCTACCAAGGAAAACCTCCCAATGTCCTGAGCCGATGAAATTGTGCAACGAGATTTCTTCCTCTTGTAAATTTTACTTCTAAACTTTTACTTGGGTTGCCCCTCCAAGAAAAATACAAGATTATACATCTTCGTCTTAAATCGCGTAAACATTTTTCTGTCTGTCAATAGTCAATCTTTCTGAGTCTATATTGTCTCGACTCGTCTTGCCGTCAAATTTCATTCAGGGCAGTGAAATAGTGAATAATTTTTTTCTAAATATTAATTGGAGCTCGAGATTTTTCAAATATTGGTAAGAAATCCTTAAAAAAAGGGTGTTGGAGTATTTTCAGACCGCCGTGGAGTTGCAAGCTTTATCCATGATCCTAATGTTTCGGTATAGATTTGTTTTATTATAGATGTAATAACCAATGTTACAATAAATTATAGAATGAATTTGATGCTGAATGAAAGCGTAGACGCTGCGTCATTAAGCATGCATATGTCCATAGCTTGTCACACAATTTATAATTCCGAACTAGATAAATTTTTATGAATTTTGAAGTTAGGCAAGTAGTCAGAGTTCATAAACAGTCGCAAATATAAACAAAATTAACAGCTTTCTCTGAGAGTTCTCGGAAACCTATAGCCCGAGAAATTAAGAAGGGTCCGAAACCCGCTATGGATTTGGCAGATGCTTTATTTATGGTGCCCACCTACGCCTGTTAACGCCACTGTGTTAAAAAAAACGTCGTACATTCTTCAAGTTGGGCCTGTCAGAGGATAATGATCTAGCTGCTCTTAGGACTTCTGTTCTAGAATATATTGGAACAGCTCAATATTGTACAAAAGATAGAACAATTCCTGTAACAGTTCGGCCAGTGGACTGGTTATAAAACGATCACTGTTGCCAATAATGCACCTGAATTCTCTCTGAACCATGGTTGCTTGACTCAATTGCAAATGTTAAACATTTTCAGAACATCTTCAAAATAAAGTTATTATCTGCATTTATTCAAGATCGTTTTAAGATTTAATCTTAGCTTCAGAAATCTAAGTATTTAATTTGAATAAATAGGTTAACAGTTAGAATTTTGTGAATAAGTTCTTTTTATATAACGACAATTTCATTGACTTCACTTGAATATATATTTTCGCTATAGATTTCTTCTCTAGAACCATATAAACGCTGAGTGATGAATACGCTGGGGCTAAAATTTTAAATTTCATTTTACGAGAGCGCTAAAAATTCCGTCTCTAAGTTTCATCTCAAAGGCATAACGTGGTCGAAAAACATTAAATATTTATACGAGTATTTGCTTGCAAATATTCAACAGCATGAAAATTAATGCAAAAATACACAATCTATTTTTCAAACAGATCCGTGTTAAATAAATTTAACAGAAAAAATCACTTCTGATAAAGAGACTCAGCTGCTGGACTTGGCGCTGCAATCGTTAACGCTCGGAGTAATTTTCTCGTCAGTCTATAGTTTTGCTCATCACAAGCTTGTTTAGATGCAATCACATGTCGACAATATGATCATTTTCCTTTGATCATCATTCGATAAAAAGAGTTTCTTCGTCTGCAGTTGTTATTTATTATGAGGATGAATTTTTGTACACCGTCGTTTTTTGCTTCGGGAATGACTCAAGTTATCAATAACGCTTGTTAAAAGTTAAATATTCGAAAATAAGGTTTGATAGAAACTCAATCAATCTTATATATGCTATATAAGTCATGAGATGAATAATGCAGCATATTGAAAAATATTCCCTTTGAGTCTCAATAAAACTTTAGATTTTTAAATTTTCGTTGGAAGTTCTTATGAATCCTGTCATAACCCAATTACTATGCATTATAAATTATATGAAGCTCCGTTTGTGATACACGAAGTGGAATGAAAAAACGATTTAGCAATTTAGCAATGCGATTTTTTTACTCATTTCAAATAAAAAGAGCGGATAGTTTTGTTTATGCAACTTAAAGTTCACTCACTTACTTTAGGACGACTCACTTTTAAACGTTAGCACCTCATCAGCGACATATTTTTGGATCCATAAAGAAATATTTGAAGGAATATAGTTGTGTGCGAAAATAATTGCATTTCCCTGAATAAATTGCATTAAATTAAGAAATTGCATTAAATTTCCTGCATAACATGATTGCATTGTCCATGAATAGTTTTTCAAATTCAATTGTTTTAATTAGATTATTTTTTTTAATTAAAATTTTACATTTAAAAAGAATAAAACTGGTTAATTATTACTCTAATGAAAACTAGCATGCCTGTATCAATTATCGATTTCCTGTTTTTTTCAAAGGAATCTATTTAATCACAATAAATCAGAATAAAATTGAGTAAAACTCAACGTAACCAGATTTTGCAAAAGCCTATGCCAGTAGGATTAATCAAGATGCAAATTAAGATAAAATTTTTCTTACTAAAATATAAAGCCTGATTCACAACCTAAAGGATATAAGTTAAAGGGAATTCGCATTATCAAGCAAGACGACATGATTGACTTAATTCGTTTACAAGCTTTTTATTATTCGTAGCCATATAATTAATTTCGTAAGTAAACTTATTGTACGCAATATTTTGTATTCTTTCTGGGCTGTTAATATTGATTATTAGTTCATGATATTTCTACGCAGAAGAGCTTTTTGTGTTTGCCTTCCTGCAAGAAAATATTTCAGATGATGGTTCAATATATGAGAGATAATGTGAGCTTATTACTATAATTATTATCATTATTATCATTTTATTATAATATTATATATAATATATAATATTACTACATTTAATATAATAAGCTACTAATATATACTATATAATATAATATTTTATATAATACTATATAAAATAAAACGTATCCCTTTGAACGAGTAATCCGTGTTAATATTAGAGCTAATAATTATGTTAAAAAATTCCGAAACGGGTGAGTTAAAATTTGTCTCATCCGGTCATCATAGCATATTTTTGCGATCTCTATTTATGTTTTTGTGTCGCTCAAAAATCTCTGTAAACCCCTTAAAGAAAATACGAGCACGCAAATAAGCAACTTTTATGCGCTCATGCCTTTATTATAATCAGTGGGAATTATTATGTTGGTTTTCTTGTATATTTCATAATATATGATGTTTTGGCCATAACTGTTCGAAGAAATAATTATTTCTGTGGCCATGTGACAAATGAATAACAAGTCTAATGAGGAATTTGAATGATTATCGAATGTCCAAATAAAACCGTAAATTTCTGTTTTTTTACACCCTTCTTTTTATTGCCGAAGAATCTTGATGACGCAATGATGTCCATTTTAGTTATCATGTTCGATTATTTTAATAATCAGGCAGATAAACATCACGCAGGTATCAGTTTGTGATAGAACCGTGCGAAAATTTTATTATAATCATATATACTGATCAAATTAATATTTTTAAAACGCACTTTATTTACTATATCATTACTTCGAACCTTTAAAAATACCCTAAAATTATTCTATTATTCTGTTCAGTAATATTAGGGAGAACAACCTTCACTTAAATTTGAATGCGACGCGGTTCCAAAAGCGATAAATTGAAGGGCAATTATTTTTACTAAATGACGGCAAGAAAAATCTTTACCAGGTCAGAAATTGCTCGGAAAACTTCACCCACAAAAATTGAAGTCTATTACGGAGAAGCGGCGAACATCTCTAATGCAAACAAAATTATTAAGAAACGTTTTAGATTTTCCCCTTCGTACAGAACTCTCTAAAGCTAAGTTTTATTCACGAAAAACTGAGTTCTAACGAATGTTTGTTATAGCGCCCAATTCTCGCCACCAAAGGAAAACATTCAAAGAAACTTCTTCTCTCGAAAAGTTTCTTTTTGATTCGTTCAGTTTCAAAACTATTCCTAGTTTTCAATCTGTTGCTGATTTACAATCGATTTTCATATAACTTATCCACGAAATTTTACAGATTGCTTATCACTTGACGTGCATGTAGAGCTAATAGCAGCCCTGCAAAAGAACAAGTAAAGATTTCGAGTTGGTGTCGGAGAAGTACATATTTCCAATAATATTTCCACATTGTCCAACTGCATGCCTAACAATTATCTTCAGTTAGAACACTTCTTTATCCGTAATTTTCTTATGAGTGTAAATATTATATTAATTACAGTAATTTTACAGAAATTTATTCAGAGAAATACAAGAAAAGAAATTTTTGAGAGTCAAAATAAACACAAATTTTTGAATCAATAATGAAACATTCTTTTCTTCGCGAGGCTCGCGATCGAAAAAAATGTTGCTCTAAAATTCATATGTTGGAATAACTTGATACCGAGCATTTATTATGAAATCACGTTTTCGTTGCTGAAAGACACTTGTTACATCATAAAAGTTACATTTCAAATTCAAAAGATCATATTTCTCTCCATCATATTTTTCAGATTTATTCAATTATAAGGATCATAGTTTTGAATTTTATAACTTGATACCGACCATTTATTATGAAACCACGTTTTCGTTGCTGAAAGACACTTTTTACATCATAAAAATGACATTAAAAATTCAAAAGATCATATTTCTCTCCATCATATTTTTCATATTTATTCAATTAGAAGGATCATAGTTTTGAATTTTGAGAGCACTAATAAATTAATGCGATATCAAGTCAATATGATGCGCGGCTAATTGGTTAATACAAATACCGCTGTTGGTCACGTTCAGCCAATAATAGACTCGTATTGAAGGAGCAATCCTGCTCCTGATGAACGCGTCGCCCACCGCCTGTTTGGCCTGGGCTCATCTGGGCTCACTGGGGCTTTTGCGTGCTTTCATTCACGGTGTATTAATCTAGAAGGTAAATATATCATCAATGATTTCCCGCACTAATATTGGTTCACCAGCATTTCATCTGTTCAGATCGTATAAATCCAATCGCGACTGAAATAATCCAGTATTTTATACTATCGAATTTTTGCTATGATATACTTTATATAATTATTGCATATCAAATAGTATCTGAGTATCAATTCACTTTTACATAATTCTATAGAATTGTTATCCCGTATTTACTTGCCGAATTTGTGCGAGGCCGTGTGAGCTCTTGACGTTGGTCGACGACTCAGTTCGGTCACTTCAGGGCCGCAGTAAATGGGATCAGCGGAAATAGAAAAGGTGACCGCAGACCTAGACGTCGCCATCGTAAATTAAACGAAAAAGATTGTGCAGGTGTGGGACAAAAAAAAAAGAAAAATGAGCTCACGCGATGGGCCCATAGAATCTTTTTTTATTCCTCTTGTGTTTTTGAATACAATACACGTATCGATGTGTGTCTGATACTGTACCGAGCGATCCGAGCGAATATTAGCACAAAATCAAAACCATTTATAAATAAACATTCATGAAAGAAACAGCAATACTGTTAATGTGTATGCGGAAATAATGCATGAACCTTGATATTCAACAGCGATGCATTGAGACGATTGTAATAAAATTTGTATGTATCTACAGCTTGTTTCACTGCTATTTCCAGTAATCAGAGGCATAATTTTGTATTGAAATCAGGTGTGAAATAAAAATAAAAGGATTTGGAGCTGCGGGGTATCGATCCCCGTACTTCTCGCATGCTAAGCGAGCGCTCTACCATTTGAGCTACAGCCCCCAACAGTACGGGTGAATTTTTGTATAGTATTTATTTTAGCCCCAATAGAAATATCGTGAATATTTCAGGATTTTTTAATAATCCTTATAATGTTGTTAGTTATTGTATTGTGATTGTGATTTTCATTAAGTTTCTAACCCATCGGTTGAAAGATTTTGACCATTCTTAGAGGAAACTTTGCACGATACTTTCAAAACTATTTTCCCGTTAAATAATAAAATATCTGCTTAAATTATTATAAATTAAATCATATAATTTAATTTCATTCATCAAAAAATTTTATTAAATTTTATTTTGCATAGAAATAATTGAGTACGAAAAAAAATAAAGAATTTCTTCCAATAAGTTATGAACGAGATTCTTATGTGAATAAATTGTGAACGAAATACCAAGATGCGGAAGTCTTCATCTTCAAGATCCGTATCGCGGCACGGCTTCCTCTTTATATGCTTCCGTGCTAACAAATCGGGCTTTAAATGAGAAATAATCTTCTTAACTCGCAATTCTTTTTAACGCTCAACGAACTGATTGAATTGTGATGTCTTAGGTTGGTTAAAAAAACAATATTATATGGTGATATTCTTGATGATAGTCTGTCAGTTTTGAAAAGATAGATCTAGATTCTGTCCTTTTCAAGCTCTGTATACTTTCACTTTAGAGCTAATTATTCTGATATTCATTGAACGTACTTCCAGTTTCATTTCAACTACAATCGTCTAGCAGAATGCTATCTTCGTTTCACATGTGGAATATAATTTTATGTCCATTTATTGTATAGCTAAATCACCGGAGATAATTGCACTGGCTTCTGCGTCTCAGATTGCTGGAGAAAACTGGAATGCAAGAAACCTTACAAGGTTATTGGTGATAGAATAATAATAATGGGTTTAAGATGTTCATCGCGAAAATAATCAATTTTTCTTTGTCACAGAGTTCATTGGTATTGGATTTTTCTTATGTACAAGTTCTATGTCTTAATCAGATTTGAACTTTCTGACTTTAAATTAAATCCATTAAAAGATTTATGATCGAAGAGGGACTGCATGAAATCATTGGAATTGGACTGTATGTTCATTGGAATTGGATTTTTCTTATGTACAAGTTCTTTGTCCTAATCAGATTTGAACTTCGTGACTTTAAGTTAAATCCATTAAAATATTTATGATCGAAGAGGGACTGTATGAATAGGAAGCCAAAATAATAATGGGTTTAAGATGTTCATCGCGAAAATAATCAATTTTTCTTTGTCACAGAGTTCATTGGTATTGGATTTTTCTTATGTACAAGTTCTGTTGTCTTAATCAGATTTGAACTTTCTGACTTTAAATTAAATCAATTAAAAAATTTATGATCGAAGAGGGACTGTATGAATAGGAAGCCATAGTTCCAATATGACTTGAAAGGGAATTCACGAACTTAGAAGAGTACTATCATTATCTCCTGCTTAAATATTTCATTCGCACGGAGATGTAAAAAAAAACATTTGTTGTCTGGTGCTACTTTCAACAAACGTAAGACAGAGCAAAACACTTGATCCTAATTAAGGAACAGTTGAACACAACATATCATACATACATTGTATGACTGCTCGATCCATGTATGTACATACATGCGTAGTATGATTGCTCGATCATAATTTCCAGATTAGAAGTGTTTATTTTAATCCATTGCAAAATATTGTTATGACTTTGACATTCGTTTACTTGCGACGCCTGGCTTCACAAAGATGAAGACAGTGATCAACCATCATCAACATTATAACCATCATTAATGGTAATCGTTTGTTCTTCTAGCCTTACAATTTAGTCATCTACATTATAACCATCATTCATGGGAAATAAATTAGCCTGTTCTTCTAGCCCTAAAATGAATATTATTATCATGGCATAAGCCCACACGAGAAAATTGGAGAATAAAGAACTTACAATAAATCGGATAAAAGAGATGTTGTCTTTGAGCGTTCATCCCACAATAAAGCTAGAATATATAAAATGAGTAAATATGCCCCCACGTATAATAATGCGTCGTTTTGTTAGTTAGCTTCGACCAGTAGTGTTGTGCAATATCAAGCCTCCAAAACTCAGTGCAAAAGGCATGCACTGTACAAGTAGCTGTTTCATATGGCGATTAAAAATGAATTAATAATCGATATCACTTGTGACTTCACCCACTTGCCCAAATGAAATAAATATTGGATTTTGAGGTTATATGGACGGGTTCTAGCACCAACCTCCACCATTGATCGCATTTCTACAATATTATTCTCCCTGTGTTTAAAAGAATAAAAATAAAATATGGTATTACAAGCACGCTGTCATATATAGTCCTCTCATAATCAAGAACAGTAGAAGAGCCGATGTTTGTGAATGGTATCTACCCAAACACTTTTTTTCGTTATCTTTATAACCCTGCCTCAATCTTAGCCCCTAAATCGACCGCACTCGAAAACTACTGCACATAAATGATAAAATAATAGTGCAGTAATAAAATAAATAATAAAATAATAATAATATTATTATTTTCATGTAAATGGCAGCTCAATCAGCCCCGTTTTCTTACTGCTTCTTCGCTTACCTAAATTATTTTCATTGTCGAAATTTCAATAAAAGATATTTTAATTAATGCGTTTGTCACTGATAATGCATAAATTTCCAATTGTTATTTCAATTAAAATTTTGACGTTTGTTACTCGTTCAATGTAAAAAATTCATAGGTCTTCCTAAATTTTAATTTTGATGTGTTTTTGACAGAATAAATGTCATCATTAAATTCTTATCGTTTGAGTAGCTTCTCAACGTTGAATTTTTCAGATTTTTCTTAGTTTTAATTCATTCCTAAAGACGAGCTAGTGATGTAATTTATTTTTAAAACGATCAACAAATGAATTCTGCTACCTGAAGATAAGATATATTTACTATGTGCGAATGTAGTGTTAATTTTCCAATTAATGACATGCAAACAGTATTCTCTAACCGCGATAAACGCAACAAACAAAAACCATATTCACCCCCGCATTGTTCAGCCAGGTGATGGTATCTGTTCAATTCTTATCTATACAGGTCACGCTGCAGTGAAAATACACTATATTTTGGTTGAAGACAGCAGCGTTTTAAACACGACGCTCCTTTTACCGACCTAAAGTGCTATATAATGAGACAACATGCGGGCTTGTATATCTAATGCACCTCCTTAAATCTTCCATGATGCACCATTAACTTTATCATAGCATCTTCGCATAGGTTTTTTGCAGCGCATCGATCAAATAGGATGCTTATATTCCAGCCTCAGTACTTGGTGGCGGTGTAGAAAATTGTTAGGAATGATATAACTCACTGAGATCTTTTAATACTAAGATGATGGTGAAAAGTTTGAGTAAATATGTAATGTATTTCATGTGACAATTTTGCAAACCAGGTTCATTAATGAATCAAATATGAATAGCTCAGTAAGCTATCGATCGTAATTAATTATTCTTCGCTAAATATGTCAGTGGTCGACGGCTGACCCAAGATATATGGATGGGTTTTTAATAAATTATAATTTTACGAAATTGAAAATAATTGGAATGAACAGTAATAATAAAAATCATTTAAATGCTTTTAGATTCGTTGGCCAGATTCGCGTTTCTAATTTAACTGCCGGGGAAGCTTGAAACTTGTATTCCTGAAGCCTAGGCAAAATCATGCCAATCCCAACTTTATGAATCGAGTAACATGATAACATGATAATACCGTTATCAACTTAATGAGCCAGGAATCGTGATAACATGATCATGCCACAACTAACTTTAAGAGCCAAACAACAAGATCATGCTGATTATTATGTTATTACGGTTTCGAACGGGAATATTAATGTTGTCAACATTTCTTTTAATGTACTTACTACCTTGCACAAAGTAATATTATCTAAACCGCTGCTAGAAACAGTCACGTACGTAACTAAATCCAGCCACGCAAAAGAAACATATTGAAAGTTGTTCTCACGGCCCATGTTTCTTAACTCTGCAGCAACTCTGGTGCAAGTTAGCTCTTCACAAAAACCCGCACTCGTGACTTGCATCTAACAGCCACTACCATGGTTATAGTCACCTTTATAGCAATGTATCTCTATAGCGTTCATCCTCGACAAGCTTTGGCGTTTGTTATACTCCGGCTACTCCACAGGTCGTATTCCTTAGAACTGCAAGCATCAATGCCACTCATGTGTACTCATCCATATTGCCTTTCAGAGATCTCTGTGACAGCTATGACATCATTCCTAGCGATGACACAAGGCACCTATTAGATAAGTTATATATGTACATTTCAAGGAGATAAGAACCTGGGTGGTTTATAGCTAAAATCGTTCAAATAATGTTTTGAAAATGAATCTTACCTTATTTATACTTGAGATTAACGTAGGGCAAAAAGATATGAACAATGAAACGTCGTAGTTGTCTTAATCGATCACAGACATTTATTAATATCTACTTAAATAAAAAACTAATGATATGAGTTTAAAAATTACTTTTTGAAGACAACACTTCTAAAGAATACAGTGTCTCCGATGTTATACATGTACAATAAATTTTTAAATTCCTTTCCATATATTAAAAAAATTAATTTTCACGGTTTTTTAATATATGAAAAATTTTAAATTTTCAAAATTATTTCTTGTGGCAATTGATTCATGGATTGTCCCCGACTTTATTACAAAAAAAAATACAAGTGTACAAAATTCAGATCGATTGGGCAGGTAGAATTGTGTTGAATATCGATTATAAGATTTGTAGCAGACAAAATTATTCATTCTATTTTTTACATTAAAAAATTTTACATTTTTAAAATTATATATTCTGTCAATTGATTCATGTATTGTCTCCGAATTTACAAAAGTGAGCAAACTTTCAGATCGACTGGAGAGGTAGAAGTGTGATAAATATCGATTATAAGATTTATAGCAGACAAACAAACAAACACGAAGTGAAGTTAAAGAGAAGTATTGTAAAAATAAGAATTGAACAAGGAACGATAAAAAAATAATCTTTACTCATTGAAACAAAATTAAAACGTCTATATAAGTATCCATTGGCTGCGTCAATTGATTCATACTACTTAGGAGCCATGAAGTTTCTTTTCATAACAACATAAAATTATGTTACTGCAATCGCAAAACGGTTGATCTGGTCGGCGGAATCTCAATTATACTTAATGCGAAAAAATAGCAACTTCTATAATCAATTATCAGTTAAAGCGGGAGTTGATCTGGTCGGCGGAATCTCAACTATACTTAATGCGAAAAAATAGCAACTTCTATAATCAATTATCAGTTAAAGCGGGATACACTGTTATGTACACTCATGACGGCGCGCTGATGGCAAAAATTGAATGGTAAAAGCCAGCAAGCAGCACCTGAAACTCCAAAACCTTATAGAAAAAGAATTCAGCGTCACCAGATATAATGGCCAAAAGTATTAACATTAAGTACTTTCAAGAAAGGAGAAAAATACTATTGTTCAATGACGTAAAAGCATTGTTGCTCAATTGATATGATGCAATATTACCAACTTTGAACGTCTTCGTAAATGCTTCCAAAACGTTTCAGATATTTCGGTCGAGTTGTATGTACTGTGATGCCTCATTCAACTAACTGATTTCAACACGCGTGCACTAGGACCAGCCAGAATAACACAAGATTCCCTGTAATTCACGCTGTATATTTTCATTCAATTTGTTTAAAATTGCATAGCGGATAGCACCGTAATTTCATAGTTAAAATTCAAATCCTGAAATTACGGATTCTGACTGCGTTTGATGAATAATTCCAATCAGGACAAATTTCAAGGATTATTTTAAAAAGCCAACGATACATGAGAAGGGGATGCAAAAATTAACTTATATTTTATATCAACCACATCTATATGGCCACCTTTTCTGACGTTATAATTGGTGCTGCTCGATATTTTCAGTTAATTATGAGCTGAATAAAAATAGCTGGAATTTGGGAGTAATGTGCGAATGAGATCATGTGCCCAGAATATCGACGTTTTATTTTTCTCTCCCGTGGATTCAGAAATAGTAAAAATTGGGGCCTCTATCCAATTGTAAAATCTGCATCAATGTCACTAGCTAGAACGACAATTTTTTTCTGTGAAAAAATACCGATTCCTCTCGCTCCTGCAAATATTTTTTGCATACCTGTGAATCGAAATCGCCTGCAGAATGCAGAAAATTATCCTTGATCACAAAAAAATGTTTACTAACAGAAGCGATTCCCTTTGCCGATGACTGATCCTCTAATTAGGACGATCTCAGCCAAACTGTGGGAAGAAATTGACATCAATGGACACACGCGAGCTCGTTGACACAGAAACACGAAAATCAGTTCATCACATTTTGCTAATCACGTGATTAGGATACCGGAGAGCTCAGCTGAGGATGAAAGCGAATGATGGTTGAAGAATATTCGTAGGGCTCATAAAACATCATTGATGCATTTCGTGATGGCCGATAAAATACGTGTAAGTTCTCTAATTTTTTTATTGTGTATGAACTGTGACTCAAGATCCGCAATTTGGAAGACATAAAAAATTCACTAGAGTTATTCACGAGACGAAGAGTCGTTCTATTTGAGACGAACAGCCTGAGACGAACATGAACCTAATTGCAGACAGAGTTAATTACTAATTTGATAACAGCACACAACCAGTGGATGAAGCTACCAAGAAATCTTTTCTAGTTAGTACTTATCGAGACGTCGGATTAAGCATTTCTAAAGCAAATCAAAATTACGATGTGTCGTGAATTACGAGAAAAAGCTCCCCATATATCTCATTCGCATGAAATCTAAGGTCAGAGTTTGTTCCTTTTTTAACATTAACTCAGGTATTCCTGCTAGGTATACGTATAATTTAAAATTTCTTACAATATTCATCGGTACAATTATTCTACCAGAAGTTTAATCATCAGGTAACTCATGATATAATAAATAATTATAACTTGATTATCACTGCTCCAACATATTACACTTAAATAAATAACTATATGCTAAACATTAACTTGCAATCAATTTACTATAACATATATCATGTTTTCAACTGAACACTTCACCATGAAGTGATGAGATATTCGAAGCGGTGTCTCCACTAGAGAGAATTAAATCCAAGCGAACTAATCGCTCAGCTTCGAGATAATTGTTCTAGTCACGGAATTCAGGATGCCAGAAATTTCCGAATTATTGTGTCGGAGAAAAGCAATCAACTCATCGCCGGTTAGGTTAAACATAGCCTAATCTGTGTTTAGGAAGCCACATTTTTTATTACGTTGAACATGTGATTATCGAATGAGTCTTTTCTGTTTAATTAAGTCTTGGTGTGTATCTAATAAAGGTATTTTTGAGCGAAGGAAGGTATCGTGTTGATTAACTCACTGGATTGGTATTTCCAGAACCCGTAAATGAGACAAGTTATACAGAAAATACACGAGTTTTCTGACGACGATAATTTGAATAATCATTGTATTTACTTAGAGTTACTGATCACGTCGAGTACTCAGTGATTGTTGCACCTTTGTATTCTATCCCAAGGACAAAACATAAGAAAGTGAAGCTCCAACTAACTCTACTTTTGGTTATAAGTTGTGCTACGTAAATATTAAATAATAAATATACGCCAAATGGCCAAATAAATAATATTTGCAATACGATTATTAGCTCCGAGTTTAACATAACCTTGTAGCAAAGTTAGTTTATTTCCTTGGAATTAATATCAATTTAAAGTAATATCATCTGCACCTCTTCCTAGACCACTTATTTAGTAAAGTAATAAGTTGCCAAGCCAGCAAATAAGTTAGTCTATCTTCACTAAAATTATTAAACTACATCTTAGTCCTGACGAACAACGTCGATCAATTGTCTGCATGGAAGCTCGAACATTAATGGGTGTGGTATTTATATTTTATGTCACTCCAAGCTGATGTCTTCTCGAGATTTTATTACATTTGATCCTTTTATAAAGTTGTTCTCGTTCATTATATTTTCAGAGGTTTGTATGAGTCCACTTAATATATTTATTTTTGTTATGTTAGTAATTTGTTGGCCTATTTTTCAATTTGATATCGAAAATCGATGTTATTTAATAATATTGTGTTTCTTGTTCCTTTTTATATATTTGTTATATGTTATTCCAAGTTTCCAGATATTGCATTAAATTTAAATAATAAAGAAGAAAAAGCGAGTAATTCTGCTTGGTTGTCAAAGATAGTACAGAATTTCGTGCGGTACGTTGTAAAATTCACGAAAAATTCTACAAGCGGGCCTTTTTGTAAAATCGTCGAAGTTGAGGGATTAATTAAATTTCTAGAAGTTAAAGGTCAATTAACCTATTTTCATGCACTATTAATAGAATACACTAAAAATTTTCGAGAAAAAATGTTGGACGAATATATATGTAACAGTTATGAAGCCACGATTATAACATTCACAATTAGAACATAATTCTGTTAGAGAATAAAAGAATAATAATTTGCAGATTATTCGAATAACTCAACGAATTATTTATTAGCATTTTTAGATCTTAATTGGAAAAATAAATTTATATTAATTTTTATGTTCGATTTAATTCAAATAGAATAAACTGATATGCTATTTCCACTGCATGGATGATGAAAACCAAATCAAAATCAACCTTAACGAAATACATAGTCTAAGAAAAATGAATAACCCATTTTTATGATGTTTAATTGAATTCCTCGTGGAGGTTTCGATGTTTTAGTTTATTTGTTGGATTTCCTAGTTATCCCTCGAAAGATTCTCATAGAAAACAAAAACATAGTTTTCTGTCAATCTTTTAGAGAGACCTTTGTAAATAATCAAAGTTATTCCAATCGTTAATTAAGCATTCCGTGCAAGAATTTTAATTCTGCAAATGTATTTGTGGCGGTTGTAAAGAAATAATTAGGAATAGTATTTATTAATTAATATCTTGGAGCGTACTACCATAACTCATATATTTTCAAGTATTTTCAAACGTGTTATTTTCGATCTGTATTTTTCACCGCATCCACGACTTCCTCCTACTCCTCCTGCTACTAAATGTGTTGCTGACGATTACAACGTTTCAGGAAGACTTCAAAGGATGTAATGCATGAACTATCAGATCCAGTTATTCACCACCTCACCCCCCCTTCTTCTTTTTCTTCATTCATTTTACACTTTTTTCCTTTATAATACACACATCTCACAACAATGTCTCTCATTCGCTTTAGATTACAAAGTTATCTAAAGCGAAATTTATCTTTTATTTACACTCCACCAATGACGATTACAACGTTTCAGGAAGACTTGAAAGGATGTAATGCGTGAACTATACGATCCAAGTAACAAAATTTCATTCACTCAGCATTTCACGGTTAGGGCTTACCGTTTTGCCAGAGAACCTGCAGTGTCTGACCCGAGGACTCACCAGAGAGGAGTTTGTATGGACTCAATGGAGCCACAAATCGTGAGCAGGTCGGGCTCGATTGTGTGGAACCTGTGAAGAAACGTGTCTTGTATTTAAACAAGCAAACTGGTTGCATTTTGATGATTACAAAACGACTCGCTGCCCATCACCGCCTCTAAAAAATTAGCAAGCACCGTAGTATTACAGAAAGCTAGCTTACAGTATGAGAAGAAATAGTTGCACGAGAGAGTTATGATTGAATAATGGACAGCGGAAAAAGACCCTAGAGTTTATGTCGACAAGGAGCTTAAATTTTCTAGGCATATTGCAATTAGTCGAATAAACTTCTTGGGCTGATCAAACGTTCCTGTCAGTTCCTAGATGCAGAAACTATGAAGCAGTTGTTTGTTCCTGTGCGCCCGAACTTATAGTTTGGGAATGACGTGGGGTCACCAAAACATGGAAAGAACAAAAATTTTAGTCTAGAGTGTTCAAAAACGTGCAACAAGTATAATTCTAGAATTAAAGACAAGTTTTGTGAAGAAAGATTAGAAATTATTAAGCTTTTAAGTCTCTGATGTCGACTTCTGTGTGGCGACCTCATTGAATTATACAAGTATACTCATCGTTTATATAAGGTGACAGAAAGATTCCTAGAACTTGAAACAAGAAACAAAACAAGGGACCACGGTAATAAGATAAAAAAAACAGTGGTTCAACTCATCTCCGCGACAACACTTCATCTCGCTTCGAGTAACCGACATGTGGAATAGCCTCCCTGATGATATTGTTGACGCTCCGAGCATGAACGGCTTCAAGAATAAACTTGACAAGGCTATGCAGGGAACGGTTTTGACCCACCGTCTGATAAAAAGATCCGGTCAAAAGGCCAGTTTTTAAATCTGTGAATATGTCACGAAAAGTACAAGAATCGGCGAAAGGCCTTACTTTGCCCATTATTCAACTCTGAAGATGCATTATTATAATATACTATACGATTAATTTTTCATATCATTTGTGGGTTAGGCACCGGTTCGATAAACCGCTGTTCTGATAGCTGAGAACAGTGGCAATCCGCTCGTCAGATACGGAGTTAGAAACTTTACACACGAGTCTCCACTCAGCAAATACCTCTCCTGACCCGCCGGTCGCCATTTAGAAGAGTTATTTGAAAAAATATTACTTTTCTAAATATAAAATAAATATATATGATGATAGAATTTTTCTTTTTAAAAAAATAATTGATACTGGTCAGAACATGATCTTGAGGATTTGCTTGCCTCCTAATTACTACGAAACTGTTAAGACCGCTCGTAAAAGTTATGGTACTGTTTTCATTCATAATGAAATAGATCATTTCAATTGAAGGTCGGCGATATAAGTAGCCTTTGAGTAGGTGCAGACAGGCTCACAGCTCCTCAAAAACTGGCAACTCAACTTTCGTCTAAAGATGATACGGAAAACTACGAACGAGTTTATTTATTTAAATACAACATCAGGGAACTTCCTAAAACGTGACAGGTGTGCTTGATATGAAGTGATTATAATGAATTAACACAATGGTTCAGAAAAATATTTTATACTAATTTTTAAAGCGAAAATTTCGTGAAAATATTACTCAGGAATCTCTCTAAACTGGTGAAACGCTTCATTTATCTCACACTTTAGACCTCATCGCACTCAGAATATTTTAAAACCAATATCTGTCAAATTTATAATATTCGACTGACGATTTGAACGCGTGTAATGAATGGTTGAGGAACAATAGTTTGTTTTTAGGTCTCCTAAGCAAGCTCAATTTCCTAAGAGAGAAACAGGGTTATTGTTTGTCTTCCGGCTGAGATAAGGTATCGCTATGACGGATTTATTGAGATATGAGAGTAATTAAGAGCAGCGAAACAAGACTTATAACTAAAAATTAATTTAGGTTCTCTCTCATGAACATGTAGATTATTTTATCCATGAATACATTATACACAACCATTTATTTTTGTCCGAGCCCATCTCATTGTTCCTCTGTGATGACAGTAATGCTTTGCACCGCCCATGTCGCCTTAGGCTTGTCGCCTATAGGCTTCGATAACATCCGTATTTCCATACAACTTATATTATTTTTCGCATCGCTATATCAAGTTCCCACACTTGTCATGTTCATGTTTCACACTAACCATAGTCATGTTGCCATGTCATTTATTTAAACTTAACCAAAATCGTAATTGTCAAAAATAAATCGCTCTTCACCAATAATTAAATCGGCAGCAATTCTCGATGCAAAACTTCGAAGTAAAACGCCACGTGTTAGATAGCTGTTAATTTTTTTAATATCATTTTTTCTTCCGCTATCGCTGATAGTAATATCATTTTAGAACACTTTTGTCACCAATCACAAATAAAATATAGTTAATAAATAAATAATAAATGTAGGAAAAAATTATTTATTCGCTGGCAGATATTCAGTAGTTGTCGCCCTCTTGAAAAATCACTCAGACATTATTGAGGTAATATCATTAGGCGTTAAAGTCAAACTGTATATCACTAAATTCAATGATATTATTTTAATAATGTTGCATAATACATAAATGATTTTAGTAAATGATGAATATTCATTTTATAATATATCCATATATAAAATCTTTTATTCCTCCATTTAGGCCTAGATTGGTTCTAACCTTGATATCTTATCATGCACCTTGTGACACTCGAGTTAAATTCAACCTTTACTAGACATAGACAATCATATTTTCAATCTTTTTAGGTCTTCAAGATTCCTGTTTTCAGCTGACAGCCTAAATAGGCCTAACATAGGCATACGAGGCCTTCACCGCTTGTGTCCAATGGCCAGTTTTTTTGGACATTTGGTTATCTTTTTTCTTTTGATGGGATCTTTCTTTTAAAGAATATAAGAGCCCTTACGTCATTACGGTAAAACCCGAAAAACTACGTATTTTTCGCAGGATTTTAACTCAAAGTGATTTCATGCGCCTATTATTCACTATACCGCGTTTGGATGCAGAAACATTAATACGGAAATGGGAACCTCGTGTCAACATTAATTCAATTATAGAGTACATCGTGCATTATTGTAGTATTATATTACAATAATACAGTGTATTATTGCATGGCATTAGTGTATAAGTTTCATTTTTACACTGATCATTTGAGTTAAAATTACGTTTATAAAAATAGTTTAATATCAAATTCTAATGCCAATTAGCACAAAGAACTGATAATTAACACCATCGTCATGTAAATTATTTGAAAATATAATACAGGTACTCATGTTAATTGAGTTATCAGGGCCATGAGCCAATCATTATAAATGTATGATCTTCAGAGCGTCACTTCCTGACTTCTCTTGAGATCATCAATTTTGGTAAAAAATGCGATAAGCTTTGAAAAAAATTATTCAGTAATGCCAGAGCAACGCGCGAAAACTGTTTTGTTCTGTGGCACTACATCTGGTTTGTAGAGTATAGAATTTCTACTAAATTTTAAAAGCTGACGAATTTGCAGGACGATGATATAGGAAAATAAAAATAATAATTTCAATGATCGGGAGCAAACTTCCTAAGAAAACCATTAATTGAACAATAGTAAGATTTTTGAAAATATTTTCTCCGGAACACCCTAAATAATAAATATTGTAATATGATCAGCCATTCTGAAATTAATTTTTAGATATTCAGATCGTAGTTGTCGCTGATACTCTCATTTGCTTGTTTATGTTTAGCCCAGTTCCCTGATATTCATAAATTTGTTACGAATTTTTTTCTGGAAACGTAATCAGGTCACGTCAAGTTTATGGAATGTCTGACTCCCAACGAAGTTTCTAGACTCGCATCCTTTGCTTGCTAGAGCTCGAGGTGGTACCGTACAATGTCATATATATAGGCACATAGGCAATATCACAGAATGTTAATAAAAATCGTCTGGTAATCTTGAAATTTAACCGGCACCCTTTTGTTCAATTAGCATGAATAACGATTGCTCACAAGCACTTAATTAGCTACTTTTAGAAAAAAATATTTCACTTTATCACCCCAATTCTGAAAGAAGTTCATAAATTTTGACGTCCTTGAATAAGACCCTGCAGTTGAAACATTTTTCTCTCCAGGTATCATTTAAAATAAGTACACTTGGCTCCATTAGTGAAAATCTGCTTGCTACGCAACAAAGGAGTTCAAGAAATTTGAAACTTTTTTGTAGGCACAAAATTTACCATCCTACAAATTTTCTCGATTTGCAAATAAAGATTTTCAATTGAAATTCAAATTATGAATGTATTTGCATCACCTTTATTAATCCAAAGAATCGTTTATTTAAAGTATAAACTTTGCCCAAACACAGGAGTTAGAAAATCTCCATTTCTTCTATGAATCTACAAAGCCAAAGTTCAGTTCTGTTCAAGGACCAAACGCGCAGTCTTCTCAATTTAGCTCTGAATACAAAATCATACATCTCATAAGCTATTGTGTAACTAGTTGAAATGTGTAACTAATGCGTAACTAACTCAAATTAAACAGATTTTAGTATAATTTTATTTTTAAATCCGGCGTTTTACGAATTTTCCTTCCTCTTTGAATTACGAGACACTTGCTCCAGTGCAATGCACCCAGTTCATCATAGGTTTAGAATGCACTTTCTATTTGAAATTCTGATTTAGTTTCATCCAGAATCTTCACTCTCACGTACGGCATATAGTTCATTACCTGGCAAGTTACTGGGCTGCATGGTGGCGGCCACTCCAGCGTACGTGGCGTCGGGCTAGTGAAGGAGCGGCAACGCGTCTCTGGTGCTGTCGCTTATCTCTACGTGAATCTCAGTATAAAATAAATATCAGTGCCATTTTAATGTAAGATAAACCTGCAACAGAACGTAAAATCCTAGCCATTAACAATTACTCACTGATTTTTTGTTTTTTTTTCGCTTCCTGATTTTTGGTGCGCTGTATTTTCGAATTTAATCAAATTTAATTAAAATTCAAATTATTGATTGAAAATAATGTTCGTTTAGATGGATTCGCTGGTTCAAGACTAAAATTCTTACATAAAAATAGACGGAATTTATAAGTAAATAATAATAAAAATATTATTTCCTGGATCAGAAAACTTGCTCAAAGTTATATTCTTAAGTATAATTAATATTTCGCACTGAATTTCTATTAATTATCTCCTATTATTATTTCATTAATCACATGAAATTTAGAAGCGTCATTCAATGGAGATGGAAAATTTCTTGCTTCGTCTGGAAATTTCCATTCTTCAGTCGCACAGTTTCACGAAATTTTTATTTTACGAGATGCTTGTTACATGGGTGAAAATTCCTACCACATTTCAATTACCTATAATTATCAAACGAATCATTAACGCATGAAGTTGGATTGCACCTTTCAAATTCTAATAAGCATTCTGACGTAAGTTTCGTTAATCAGCAAAATTCAACTTCGTTCTAAAATTGGACAAGCCAGTTTGCTATTGCCAGTTATTTCCCATCCTATTTCGACAGGATTTTACGCCTCTAAACTTCATTCCTAAATAATACCGTTAGCTGAAAAACCAACTAAACTGTGGCACCAAGCATCGAAGATTATTACTATTCCAGACGCGCAGAAATATCCCTACATAAGTTCCATAATTTACACATTTTATCACGATTCTGGATAATCTGAGAGTTGCCAACGTTTCTTTTAAGTGCGTTATAATCTCGTAGATACATATAAGTGCGTTAGGCCTTTGTTCGACCTCACTCCATCAGCATTCGCCAAGCACTACAGTTCCTGAGTAACAGAAATAGCAACGGTCTCATCAGTGCACGTAACTCATTTCTCACGAGTGTATTATTCCAGTCTAGTGGAATTTCAGTTATTTTGCAAAAGAAGAAATTATTTCTTCAATAAAGGTGAGACTCCATATGGCTCCTCGTATTCACTTTGCCGACGAATTTTCCTTTTCTGAACTCCCTGAGTCAGTCTCCCACGTGTCTCTGGACGACTTGGAGCGAAAACCAAGTGATTTTTATCCGGATGACAACTCAAAATGTAATTCTCTAAGCTGCAATCTTGTACACGAAAACTTTTTCTGCAAAGACTGGCAGTACGAAGGACGTAAATTGATTGATGCTACAGAAAAACTGAACACTGGAAAGCCCGACTACCGCCTAGGTTTCTTGTTCTATCAAATGGCATTAAAACATGGCATTCAAGCCGAACTCGTGATAGATGAGAGCATGGACCTGCAGACTTATTTGGAAGTAAGGAAGCTCAACTTGCCTGTGGTCATCAAGAGTTCAACTGCTGGAAGTCCCTCGGCCAAGAAGAATATCTCGAGAAAGAAACAAAATTCAACCAAGTGGTCGTCTTTCTTGCGCTTACTAATGTAAGAGATTTGGAAAATTACTGTTATGGGAATGGCATAGTTAGACTGACGTCGTCATTTTTCATTTTGAGTTGAAATCGAGATGTGGACTTTCTGAATCAGAGACGTTTTCATATACATTCTAATTCGTTTGCGTGATTAGGGGCATTGGTGAATGCGTTGCCATTTCGTGTAGTGTTCAGACTTTGTCGTTGTAATACTGCTGTGTTGTGATAAAGACTTCCTTTTGGACATATACTTATTTTCAATTTTGAATTTGTTTTTAACTCATCAACGAAGTTGAAATACCAGAATGAGTTCATGTGAAATTTGTTGCCTGTTTCGTGGACTTGATCGTGACTTCGAGTAAGAAAATGTTTGTTTCATGTAATCATTATTAGGGATAAGTAGACAATCTTTCAACAATGTACGATTGTATTCCAGTGGAAATGTTAGTCTGAATTTTAATTGTGAGAGAGTGAAGCTTGCTGTGAACTTGTAATCGTTGCAGTACACATTTGCTAACATTTTGCCTCTTTGAAACTAAATAGGTGAATTTCTTACCTAATCCTGCTAGTACTCCGAATGACAATCTGTTCCAAAATAGTATTAATATTTTGCGAGTTTTGATCGATACATTTGTTCCTTATTAGTAATGGTTAATTGGAGTAATAAGAATAATTTTCACTGCGTTGAATGAAAAGATTCTATTTTGTTTTTCTCAGTAGAAAAAATGTGATTCATTCTCAATGAGGGGAAATACCAATTCATATTGCACACTTCCTTTGCATGCCTTCAATGCGTCACCGTTGCCCAGGAGTTATTTTATCAGTTATTATGTATCTATGGAGTCAAGTATTAACAAACCCACCTCATTATTTTTGCCAACTTGTGCCACCGTTTCATTCCAAGAAAGCTATATAAAATATTACACAACGTTTCATCGAGAAAAACTGAAGGCTCATATCGTAAAATTTATTCACAATTTTATACGTCTCTCGAGTTGTTGGAGTCATGATTTTCATAGGGGCGGAGTAACCTATTACCTTATTATTGTGCATTTACATAATGTAGAGGAAATGAAACGTGTTTATTACGACGCCGCGATTTCCATCAGATGGAATACATGACTTTGAATAGACTGTATTATGTTGCCTTGATTTGTATTGAGAACGGTTTCACCAGCAAGTAATACTCTTAAATCACAATAAGCTAATGATGAAATTCAGTTCATTTCATAAATTTTAATTATCATTTCTTGTGTTATAACCACACTGGATAATTCCAGTGTGGAAATTCGACTTCTTCTGTAGGAAATTCGACTGACTGGTTTTTGTCTATGACTGTGCTCATTCCGAGTTACGTAGCTTTATTATAAGACTATAATCACCATGTAAATGGTTTCAAATCTCTGAGTAATTAGTTACGTATCTTAACACTGCTGCGTTTTTTATTTTCCTTTATTTACTATTGTGATTGTGACCACTAAGATAATTCTCTCCACCTCCAAGATTTTGTAGATTTGTAGATCAAACAAACAAAAATATATGGCACTCTAAAAAATATATTTTCCTGCTACGTATATATCTGATATCTAGTACGTAAGTACGTTTGATCGGAATGTAGCAAACACCTTTGGACGCGAAAAATAGTAAAACTCATAGAAATATAGGAGGTGGATAAAAGTTATACAGTTGGATAACTCGATGTCTAAGAAATAAACTTGAAGCTTGTCAAGAACATAGAAGCAGAATTTGCCGTCCTTCGTTAATTAATACTTATTACGAATTAAAATGAGGTACTGGAATATACATTTTTTGGCGACTGTCATCGTTGAACACGATCTTCAAGGTTCGAAACGATTCCTATAATGTAAAAAGTTGATGATTATTAAAGAAAACAGGAGCAAATAAAAAATCGCGAATCGTTAAGAATTTTTCAAAGGAGTTGCAAGAAATTGAATGCCCATTGAGTCATGTGTGAGCTTCATCAGACTGTGTCTGCGATACACTAGTGCGGCATTGAACAATTTCTGAAAACATGAATGCAACAAAGCTAAAACAGCAACTTTCTCTGCTTCAGCTTTAAATAAAATCTAAATGGTTTACAGTACATTAATTTATTCATTGAGTGAACCATTTAGTGAATCATTTATTGAGCGAATAAATGCTATCGAGGAATAATTTTTTCATGGCCTGCTAATTCAAGCGGATGGCAGTACGAGAATGTTCAATATTGTTTTACTTTAAAAAAAAACAGAAGCTTTTCTACTCCGAGATTAAGGAACAGTCCGACTCTAAGAAATATTCCGAGATAACGAAACTTTCCGAGATTAAGGGAAAGTCCGAGATTAAGGGAAAGTCCGAGATTAAGCAGCAGTCAAAGATTACAAGCAGCTTGAAAAAGGGAAGTCACCGCTGAATGGTAGCGAATTCTCGCAACGAGTAACCTTACAAAGAACCCCTGCAACAACGCACCCACGATCCTTATACATTATATCAATTTTACCTTACTTTACTATCAAGTACTTTGAATAATTAGATCTGACAACATTATAGGTTTAATACTTAGACGTCGCGACCCTAACTGCAAGTGTTCAGCAATACCGTACAAACAGCAAGTGAGTGAGAATGTTAAATTAATTTATAATTAAAATCACCTACCGCTGTTGCATCTATTTAATTTTAAATGGTTATATCGTGTCTAATCGTCTCTTTGTGAGTTTCTAGTTGAACTTTTTCCGGTTCGACGCGTTAGAGTTTTGGGATCCGATGAAATTATCTTCAAAAATAACGCTCGGATTTTCTTGATTTGAAATTTTTTCAAAATAAATACATTTATGTATAACACTGAACTAGCATTGGCCTTTTTAATCAAATTATTCACGAAATACTTCGGATAATAACATAGAAATCGACAAATATCATTATGCCAACGAGAATAATGGTTTGACGACCAAGGTTTTTATAAAAACCATCATAATTAATCCATAGTAGCGTTGGTAACCTCTGTTTTTACTTACATTTATTATTTTATACGATTAACCAAAAATAAATTCCAAGTGGATTAGAATCTAAAAATGCATCTACGAAAAATAATCTATTAAAAAAGATTCATTAAAAGCATTTTCTATCATTAAAAGCAAAATCTATCAAAATCTATCTGCATTCCATTTATCTTCATGTCATAATTAAATTCACGATATTATTTCCTAGCGCTGTTCAATCGTGGTCGAAGTAGTAAGAGTAGCAGGAAGAGTAGAGGGTGTATTAATGGGAGTGGCTGTAGTAAGAGTAGCAGGAAGCGTAGAGGGTGTATTAATTGGAGTGGCTGCAGTAGTAAGAGTAGCAGGAAGTGTAGAAGGGACATTAATGGGAGTGGCTGCAGTAGTAAGAGTAGCAGGAAGAGTAGAGGGTGTATTAATGGGAGTGGCTGCAGTAGTAAGAGTAGCAGGAAGAGTAGAGGGTGTATTAATGGTAGTAGCTGCAGTAGAAAGAGTTGCAGGAAGTGTAGCAGGAGTGTTAATAGGAGTGTGTGCAGTAGTAAGAGTAGCAGGAAGTGCAGAGGGTGTTTTAATGGGAGTGGCTGCAGTGGAAAGAGTAGCAGGAAGTGTAGAAGGAACGTTTTTGGGAGTGCGTGCAGTGGAAAGAGTAGCAGGAAGTGTAGAAAGAACGTTAATGGGAGTGGCTGCAGTGGTTAGAGTTGCAGGAAGTGTTGTAGGCGTATTAATGGGAGTGGATGCCGTGCTAAGAGTAGCAGGAATTGTGGAAGGAACTATAATGGGAGTGGCTGCAGTAGTAAGAGTAGCAGGAAGTGTAGCAGCCGAGTTAATGGGAGTGACTGCAGTAGTAAGTGTAGCAGGAAGTGTAGAGGGAACGTTAATGGGAGTGGCTGCAGTGGTCAGAGTTGCTGGAAGTGTAGCAGGTGTGTTAATGCTAGTGGATGCCGTGCTAAGAGTAGCAGGAAGTGTAGAAGGAACGTTAATGGGAGTGGCTGCAGTAGTAAGAGTAGCAGGAAGTGTAGAAGGAACGTTAATGGGAGTGGCTGCAGTAGTTAGAGTAGCAGGAAGTGTAGAAGGAACATTAGTAGGAGTGGTTGGTGTACTAAGAGTAGCAGGGAGAGTGGACAATGTTCCAAAATTGCTTGACGAAGAAGAATGTGATGGTTCAGTAGAAGCCGTTATAGATACTGTTGGTTTATCAGCAAAATTGGTGATTGTGGGGGAACTGCTCGAAAAATTAGTTGAACCAGTGGTGACCAAAGTAGTAGCAGGCGTTACCGTGGTAGTGTTGGAATCAGTGGCGCTTTCCTTTACGTTACTGAGTTCCGGGACGCGATTAGTTCCGGACTTCTTCCGGTTTCTCTTCCTCTTCCTTTCCTGTCTCGCAGCTCCCACTTGTTCTTCATGCCTATCCATTCTCTTCACTCGCATGAGAGCATCCAGCACGCCCTGCACACAATGGTAATTTAGTGGACGCAAATTCGGACAAATTCCACAGTCATGGCGGCCCCTGGTGGGAGCAGGGATGCTGAAAAATATATGGGCGATGGACATGAAATGGACAACAACAACAATTTAGATCTGCGATACCTGTTGCTTGCAGGTGCCAACGTATACATCATAATTCATTAAAAACCTTCTTCACGAGGACGCTTTATGAAAGATTGCAATATGTTACTCGTCTTTCGCATGCTCTCAGACGGAGGGCTTCAGACTCACGTACTGTAGTTTGTGCTGAGATACTCCAGACCCTGTTGGTTTGCCCTGAAGGGCTTTAAACTCATGTTGTTTTGCGCTGAAATGCTTTAAACTTACATGGTGTGGGCTGAAAGACTTCAAACTGAAGTGGTTTGCACTGAAGTGCCTTAGACTCACGTGTTTCATGCTGATGGGCTTCAGGCTGCTGAAAGAAGCGCCGATGCTCTGTTCGTTGACTGGCTCCACTTGATCTCCGTTCAATCTTCTATCACGAATACGAAAGTCTTGTTAATCATTAGGAATAGATTTTTATTCAAAATCAGTACAATAAATTATTCAGAATAAAATTGTTAACAGCTATCAATTCTGTAACATGGCACAAGTTATTTAGGTTTGGGAGACAAACCTTTATGATTACTTAATTTTACTGTAATTTAAGATCGATGTATATATTCCAGTTATCAAAATATTTTTCCTACTAATAACTTTCACTCAAGCGTATTCAGAAGTGAATATAATGTGAATTGTATTGACGCGACCGACAGAAACACTTATTATTTTCAAAAGAGTATTTACTCATGTAGAACTTATTTTCTATAATTCTATCACCGTCCTGGGTACCTCTCGACATTATTCAGGGTGTCCTAGAAGAAACAAGCGTTTATGACTTAGCTATTTATCAGTTTTGAAATATATATATTTAATTCACTTATTCAATCAGCCATTAATTAGAAACAAAGGTTTTAAACTAATAATTATGATGGGTTGTTCGCATGTTTGCTGCAAGATCGGTCTGAGCACTATATTTTCTTAGGATATATTTGTAAGAATAGTATTATTAACGTTTATTTATCCAATTTTAGCGAAAAGTTTCCCATTTCAATTTACTAAAATTGTTTAAATTATAATAAAAATTCATTTTATTCTAATACATTTGTAAACATCCTTTTAATTAATCCAATGCACGTGTGAAAACTCTCAATTGAAGATATTTCTACAGAAGAACAAGAGTTTACTTATTAGAATTAAATTACCTATAAATCGGGTCTTCCTCCTTAACGAATATTCCGACGTCATTCCTGCCATCCTGAAATGGTTCCTCCTTCGACAGCGGCTGCAAGGATAGGAAAACAAATTTTTAAAAATCAATAAACACA
Organism: Hyalella azteca; assembly: GCF_000764305.2. Lineage (NCBI taxonomy): Eukaryota > Metazoa > Arthropoda > Malacostraca > Amphipoda > Hyalellidae > Hyalella > Hyalella azteca. The sequence continues at coordinate 97,094 of NW_025941780.1, forward strand.
TCTGAAAAAAGACTCTAAAAATTAAATGAAAATTGTAAAACTTTTAAAGTTTTATCTAAGACTTTGTTTGAACAAATTTTTAAAAGAAGGTTGTTCTTTTTTGTACTCCGTCAACACATGAGAAGTCCAGCTTTCTGATAAACGAGCAACACTTCAGAGTAAATCCTCTGTTTAATTTCTTGTTTTTATGTTGCATTCTAGTAATTTTTGAGTGAATGCGGTATAATTATCATTTCTGTGGCTATTTATATCGTTTTTGCGCAGGCAGAAATGTCTTAAGGTTGGCCCAACAATGAAACAGCAAAACGGCAGAAATGTCTTAAGGTTGGCCCAACAATGAGACAGCAAGACGGCAGAAATGTCTTAAGGTTGGCCCAACAATGAGACAGCAAGACACAACCGTTATCTTGACCGCTGCTGGTCTGGTGGAGCCTAATGCGCCCGAGCCCTTATAGGGGGGCTAGCTCCAGGGGTCACCGACCGGCCAAAACTCAACTTTGATATTCAATTTATTCGGTCAAATTCATTTTATGCCAAGAAGGATAATGTAGAATTAATTCTCTATTTTTGCAAACGCGTAAGAATATAATATGGGAAATAAGGCCTGAAGTTCAGATTTCATGACATTGAACTAAGCAAGCTATGTTTTGGATAGCAAATTTGTGAGAAGAAATTTTTCGGTCTTCTCGCTTCAAGCTTAAAAACTGAAATTTTGAATGTTTAAAAAAATTCTCGAAAATCAAGCAACTAAATGTTCATGCTTAAGAGAATTTTTATTTCTGAATAATTAATGCCATTATCAAAAAATTCAGATAAAACTTAGTTGTGAATATTTACATCATGTTTCTCATCAGTCCAATTTTTTATTCAGAAGTTTGCTGGTCATAATACAATTTTCAAAGCCCATTTACACACAATTTTTGTACGTGAATTTATAAGAAGAAAATGCAAATACGCATCAATCCTTTATGGAAAGTCCCCTTCGTACACTGCTAAAAATAATACTATCTCAATTCATTATGTATCTTCTCATTATTAATAAAAGCGTTGCTAATTTAAATTAAAATCATTGCTAATTATCTCGGGATAAACAAGACTGACCTGCAGCGGCCCAGCCCCCACGCTCGCCACCAGCAGGCACAGCGTCAGCGATACTTCCATCTTACGAAGCCTTCACGCCACCACAGTTAGTCTTTACTTCCCTCCTGCTATATTATGCGTACAGGTGCTTAGCTCTAGTCAACTTTCTGAAAAAAAATTTCATTATGTATTAAAAAACATTTTCATTAGATATTAAAAACATTTTCATTAGATATGAAAAAAATATGTTCATTATGTATTAACAATCATTTTCATTGGATATTAAAAACATTTGCATTGGATATTAAAAATAAGTTCATTAGAAATTAAAAATTATTTTCATTTGACATTAAAAATATGTTCATGAGATATTAAAAAATATTTTCATGAGATCCCATGTGTGTTTGCAAATATTTTATACGAATCGAATCTATGAGGAAATTATGAATAAATTGAACGAGAAATTAACGCATTGCTTTGAATGAGCAACATCCCCCAGTGAATAGACTTTACACTAACTAATTCGTTTAATTAAGTTTCCCTAGACGTAAACCTCGAAAAAGCGGCTGAGTTCTAAAAAAATCATTGAATGATATATTGTTCTGATGATATCCTCTACTGAGTTGAGTGAGTGACCGTGAGAGAGCGAATAGCTGGCAAGCCAGAGTCATACCAATGCATAATTATTGCTCCTAAATCCCATCAACAAAAATACATGATCACTAAAATCAATGATTAATGATGAAATATTACTTTGTATAGTAACGGTTATAGCCTTTATTATTATTATTATTACTATTATTATTAATAGAAATTAAAAGTTAATCGTGATGATGACGAACTATCGTCTCCAAAAGTGCCCATCGTCTGAATTTTCAATTAATACATCAACGTCGAAATTGGCTGGCATCAAATCACTATAATAGCCTGAGCCATGAGAGGTTTTCTAACAGCTACGAGCACACGTATGAATTAAGTTTTCAGGCATGCAAATCTACTTCTTTTGTGATAAAATTTGGCAGACACTATACCTCGGGGTTGTAATGAAGTTGAAGTATAATAAATAAGTCAAGAAATTTAAAGCAAAGATAATATTAAGTAAATTCTTCATATTTAAATTGAAATATTGAGTATTTAAATAAAAATATTATAAATTTACTTAACATTTGCTTCGCATTTACATTATTATTTAATTTGCGGTCTAAGCTAACTAATAAGGCAAAACTAAGTCAGGCTATGCCAGAAGACGGCTTTTTTTCACGTAATCCTATAACAAGTAACTAAGAGGAATTCTTAACTTATGAATTTTTCGTTATCTTGGGTCCATTCGAGCCTCAACTTCAGTTTCCTCACTATTGCGATCAGCTTTAATAATAATTTCGCTACATGATTTCAATGTTCCAATAATAACCGGCAAAGAATTCATTATTTTACATCTGTCCATCAATTGATTTATCTAGAAAAAAACGCAAATCATGGCTCCAGGAGCTATTCAATTGCTTCGGTAATTAATTAAAAATTTCATTTATTTGGCTAAGAGCTCTGCATCAAACCTCTCGCTCCTCTCCAAACAATTTATAAGTTAAAACAACGGTTATATTTTTTACGGACTTATTTAGTGGGGATAAATTTCCGAGGCTCTAGCAACCTTGTTCCTCTGCCGTGCACTGCCGCAACTGCACTGCTTGAGCGTCGCATTTGGCAAGTCTTCTAAACCGACCATAAATAAATTTTCCGTTCATTTTCAGCGCACTCGAACGGAGGGGCTTGGCTGCAATATCCTAGACTCACTAACAGGTTTGACCAGTCGGCCAGCATACTCGGCTCTTCGGGCATCGGCGAAATTTTTTGTTTGTTTTGTTTAGTCTTCGGGCATCGGCGAAATTTTTTGTCTGTTTTGTTTAGTCTTCGGGCAGCGGCGAAATTTTTTGTCTGTTCTGACCCACCAATAAATTTTCTGCCAGCAAATGTGATAAGAGATAACGGAATAATCCGGCCGGCAGTGTGGTTCATAAATAAGTCAATATTGTGAAATAATATATAGGTACAATTGAATCCCCCACAACTTTGGCAACTGGTTCATATTTTTGTTTGTTTAAATTTTTTCGCGTCATGGCTTCCATTCGCAAATTGATTTTTTATTACAGTAACTTTTAAATGGAAAGTAATGTGCACAGACTTGCCTGTCGTTGAATTTGTTTCAGTCCTAGCCGATTCCGACAAGAAACTGGCGCACAGAGCTGGGATCGAACCCGCGCCTTTCTGCTCCAATCTCGGTACTCTGAACTGTAACCACTGGGCCACCCTGCAATATCAATAATCGTTCAACCATTAAATCCACATTACACGCTGGAACTACCAGCGACTCTGCCAACTTCCAACTCGTCAAGCGAGATGCCTGCTGTGCACGTGAAAAGTTCTCTAAATCTTAATTAAAATGATTAAACTTACAAACCATTATTTAAATTTTTGCATTTCCTTTCCATTCATCATTAGCTCTGATTGTACGTCTATTCCTTAATTTAAATTCATGCACTTCCGTACCTTAATCACGATAATATCACTTTCAAAAGTCAAGTGCAATTATTTCTCTGCTAAACCTTGCTTACAGTGATTGCACATCCAAACATAAACTTCAATGACTGCATTTTCTAACCTAGATTGCAACTAAAGAACTCCTAAATTTTATTTGCTGTTATTGCACTTCCAAACCTTACAAGCAATGATTGGAGATCCAAACCAATTAATAACATTAATTGTTCCCATTTATCGAATTATAGAGTCAATGAAACGTCAGCTGTCACTTGATTTATAGAGATTTTATATTTAGCTTTTTTCAAATTGATAGAGAACTGGTAATAAAGTGAATCTAATTTTGCATTAAATTCAATTTACCAACTTTTGAGAATCAAAAGATTTTACACGTTGATTGTAATCAAGTCAGTCCTCTTGAAAGAGAACATTGCTTCATTTGAAAAACAGAACACTATCCCATATTGCCTCTAAACATTTTAAATTCCATAATTATTGAAAATTCTGCGTTTTTCGCTGTGTAGCTAGGCTGTTGATATATCGTGTTCATAACGTGATTATTTCAATGAATTTTATTCCCATTCTATGATTAGTTTCCTAGTGAACAAATAGCTTTTTCCATCTACCAAAGACCGAAGATCGATCGCTGAGTGAAACGAGAGACAAATAATTATTTCCATGAGTAAATTTTTCCCATTTAGTCTACGAATAAATTGCGTATGGAACAAAAAATAACAGATAATAGTTTTTTAATATATTTTAGTCGGTCATTAAGGATCAGTTTGAATGTGAAATGAAGGTATCATATTTTCGCTCGGTAGCGTCATCCGGCCGCCAAGTACAGTAACAATTAACGCTGCCGTCATGAAGGCAGGGTATAATAACATAACATAACATAACATAACAGAACATAACATAACATAACATAACATAACATGTGATGTCGGCGATGAAGAGTAAGCCTGATGAGGCCTGTTGCCGATTCTTGTACCTTTTCGTGACTTGTTCACAGAAGATCTAAAATCGTGTCCATTGACCGGATCTTTTCAAGACTGACGATGGTTTGAAATAACTACTAGACTTCCACCGGGTTCGATTTAGTCTTAGGCATTTCAAGTCTGAACATATATTTTTCCCTGGCTTTATCTAGTCTGTTCTTGAACACGTTCATACTCGGAGCCTACAAGGTTAGGCCATAAACTTTATGAGCTGATATCACCTGCAGTGTGAAGAGGACGAATTACACGCAGCTCTGAAATTTATGCTTACTCGGTATTAGTGAAGCGATGCTAAAGTTCTGGCATATGAAGATGTTAAAGTTCCAGCATATGAACAAATATGATTCTTTGCATGCATTCCTTTAAATTTGGTAATGTACCACAAATCTTTTACCCGATTCGGCGTTCATGCGATCATTACATGATCAAATAAAAAATATGTTCATGTTTCTAGTTGTTATTGTCGTACCTGTCACTATTCGTATCAGTGTTTTTCTTTTGATCCGGGCCTCCAAAGTTGATTTTTTTTCAACTGCCACTGAATCTTTGAAAAAGTATTTTAAAGAATGACTGTATTCATTTCCTGTTATTAAAAACATCTTCATTAATTATATTTTTTATTTTAATCTGAAATAAATTAATTCAAACTTATTTTATTCTCGGAGGCATTATAGGCATTCTTTATTTCTTGAATTTCAAACTTACATGCTGGAAAAATACTGATCGTTTTCTTCTGGAAATAAGCGCCATTAAAGACAGAATTTTTAAAATTTATCTATTGTATCTTGCCGACAGTATCAATTCTGAGCTACTCTGACCGCCTATTGGCAAAAGGGCAATTATAAATTCAAGGCGGCGCTAAAAAACAATGGTTTAGATTAAAACAACCATTGTAAATACAATGAAACTGTATTGGATGAAACAATCAGCGCTTACATGGGCAATATCAAATATGTAAAAACAAAAGAAACACATTTTTAAAGGCCGATCGTACAAAAGTTAGATTTTTTAAGAAATTTGAGGATATTTTAAGACAGGATATTTTTTAATATCAATCCTCATAAGTAGGTGGTTTAATTATACACACCACGTTCATCCATATGAAATCCTTAAATTAATGGATTCGGCTGGCACAGGGCAAAATGGAATGAAAAGAAAGATTTCCACTTTTAATTAGAGAGCATACAATAGCAAATTTATTTTGTAATGAGTCTAAAACATTACTTTCGGCCAGATTACGAATTAATTTCTAACATAAATTTCGCGACAATGTCAAGTAAAATTTTCGAGGGCAATTTCACTGTTGACCAAAAGCGAAACAATTAACGTCGGGGCTGAACCTGCGGACGGCTGGGGTCTGGAACAGCGAAGCCCCTTTGCTGAGATGGTCGAGGCAGGGGTTTGGTCTGGACTTTGGAAGGTCTAGGTAAGGGTTTGGTCTGAATTTCCGATGGTCTAGCGAGAAGCTTGGTCTGCCCTCTTGAAGGCCTTGGGAGTGGCTTGGTCTGAATTTCTGAAGGTCTAGGGAGAGGCTTGGTCTGAATTCTTGAAGGCCTAGGGAGAGGCTTGGTCTGAATTCCTGAAGGCCGAGGGAGAGGCTTGGTCTGAATTCCTGAAGGCCTAGGGAGAGGCTTGGTCTGAATTCCTGAAGGCCTAGGGAGAGGCTTGGTCTGAATTCCTGAANTATAGCGATATTGAAACAACTTCAGATGCAGGATTCATCATATCATCTGCGCAAACAGTAATCATCTCGTCAAACTTCGCAAAAAAACAGGATTCTGAATATTATAAAGTGGGACAAACAGGAATTAGCTCGAACATAAAAAATAGGAGCAGATTTGCTATTTTCAAGCAAATAGGATTAGTAAGCTAAATATTATTGGAACATACCGACGAGAAGTAATCCTAATTTAATGAAGTTAGCCATGATGACGAAGTTGAATTTTGTAGAGTGGCACGTACTACCTTGTGTCAAATATTCACTCGTACTGATAAACCGTTCGACAAAGCCCTATAATAAGGCTTACACCATTCGGGTATTTGCCCATGAATCACCTCACTATCATTCGTTCCTATCTCTTATCAGTCCCTGAAGTTAGTACCATCCATAGCACGTACGGCGCCAGCACTGATATCATGGTACCTAATAACTCGCGGCGAATGAAAGATTTTTTTTTCATCACTGAACAAATAACGCTAAGAACTGTAAATGACTAGACTGGACAAATTTTCTTGGATATAAAGTAGTTTTTGCGAAATTTGGTGACATCTTTGTGCTGCTGCCATTCATGGAAGTATTCGCTAGCAATTCACGGCGATTGTGGATTACTCGAATGTGTTGATTTCAAATTATATCCATTGAAAGTTTCAGCTTGGCTGATGGTAAGACGATATTTGAGGCAAGCATCGGGAAAACGAAACTTATAATTTTTCGTGAAGAAAATTTGCTTTTGGCACAAATCATAACAATATTTCCTTCTCGATAGCTCTTCAATCATTTATTTCCGTTAAGTTGATAATCAGAATAATAAGTTAAAATAAATCTTCAAACTGATTAACAAATGTACAGTTCTGCGCTAATCAGTAGTTCAGGGTAAAATGTCATTTATGTTATCTTTATTATCTACGGCTCATATGGGCCACACTACTGTATCTCATAGGGAATAATTATAAAGATATATTTTTACTCTCCAAGATTCTGTAGAATCTGTTCACTCTTTCAAAATTAATAACTTCTTATTCGAAATAAAACGTTATTCAAATAAACCGGATTACATCATCATGACAGAACTGATTTCAAGAATTTTCTAACTCTACATAGTAGAAGGTGTGTTTTTAGAGTGAGTACTCTTTCTAAATTACGCCGCTATAAAACGGATCCGAAGAAGAAGAAATTACGCCGCCGAACCGTTCCGGCCGCCGTTTAGAGCATACGTGCGCCGTGTAGCTACATATGATGGAAAGCCACAGATGCCATAATGGAATCATCGAATCTCGTCTACATCTGTCAACGGGATTTTAAATGCCTCGCCCCTATTGAGGATAACGACGACAGCAAAGTGCGTGCGTTTCTTAGTGCTCGAGGCTTCGCAAATCAATTGACATTCTTCGCCAAATCAGTGAAGTATACGGTGAAAACATTACAAGCGATGGAATGGTGCGGAAATTGACTGGGAGCTCTAAATATACCGATAATCCAAGTCAAAAAGTTGATTCTGAAGTGAAAGAGAACAGACCATTCACAATATCGTCTTTTGTTGGAAAGTTTCCTGCTGTATCAAGAAGTGTTCATTATGAAATTGTCTAATCAGGCGGCAAGCTTCTTCGATGATAGCGTATCAGAGCTGTTTCCAAGATACAATAATAGCCTCAATAATAATGGGAATTATGTCGAAAGTATTGAGTTTCAAGGGAATAAATTATTTTTGGAAAAATTGTTTTATTTTATGACAAAACGGTACTTACTCTAAAGACGTGCATCGTATCTTGTGAGTTTTAATCTTCACCATTGTCAGAGCAGTTCGAAGTAAACTGCTGATGAACAATTTAAATTATGAATATTTTTTAAGCATTGCACATGACGTATTAACACTTCACTCTA